>NC_056731.1:1039187490-1039332490 GCF_019279795.1 Protopterus annectens | reverse complement strand
GTCAATATACTTGGTGGTATTTGGATTACAACATTATATGGAACATTATAACATTACAACATTATATGGAACAGCTGTTAGAAGGAGCATACAAATGATGAAATCTCTGTTTCTTTCTGCCACAGATAAGCAAATGTCACAACATAATGCAACACCAAACAGCGGCTGGAAAACAATGCAGCCCAATGCATAGATTTCACAGTGGAGATGTAGTGAGCAGTATGCAAGTATTCTAAAACGTCAATATAAATCTTCATATGAAGATATATGCTAATGATAGTGTCACTGCAAGAAGTAGTGAATGAAATTGAATAAATACTTGTATCATGATAATCTGCTTGGTAAAGTCATTAAGTGAAGCAGAAAAATCAGCATGCAGTACAAAGCTATACATAATGCTGCTTCTAAGAGTGGTCTGCAAATGATGAAAATGTTTGGTAGATTTTTACAACAGAGATAAAGTGCACTGTCAGAGAGTTGCCATGCAAAGCAGCAGAAGGAAGCAATGATCCATGGGTATGGCACTGAATGGTTTTCTTACTGTGCGTAATATTTGGGATGTTGGTGCCACTGTATTTTAAGTGTACACATGGTACTGCTGCAGTTATAACTAGTGATATGCAGAAGAGGCTCAAAGGCGTGTCAAAAGCTAACTAACGTAGTACACAGGGGGAGTAGTACAAAAATATCTTAAACATGAAAATGAGCAAAGTTTTGAAAACAAAAACTTCAGGAACATTAATAGTTAACAATACTACAGTGGCTGATGCCTTTATCCCATACCTCTCAGCCTCTTAGAGCACGTAATCTGGACAAAGCCTTAACTAAAAGTGGGACAAAGGCCCAAAACTAGGGACAATTTTTAAATATTACTCTTACAAACTTAGTTGATAGAGTAACAGGTTTTGCATTAGCATGGATTTTCTGAAGGGTATGACGTCTGAAACTCAACTGTCTGTCATTATTTTCTAATGTCAGTTGTTAATGATTTGTCACTAATTTGCCAGAAAACCACATGAAAAATGGACCAAAAATATGAAGCAAAAAACTGGACATTCTGTGAAGATCTGTGCAGTTGTGAGGTATGCTATCCATCCATTTATTCATTCATTGCATTGCTAGAGACACAACTGCATAAGTCAAAAAAGAAGTAATACACAAACAAAAAATCTGTATAATTTAACATTTTGATCTTTTCTCATGTTTCCAATGTTTTTTAAAAGTATTTTTCTTAACTCAATTGCTTTTTATTTCTCATAGACATTATATAATAAATAGTGTCTGTCAATGTACCACACAGAGCATGTCCTACATAATCATTCTGAATTGCCAGTGCTGCGCAAATTAGCATTTGGTAATTTCAGTTTATGTTTAACTGTTTGTTTACAAAAGGCATAGTTACAGAATGGTCAGTCATAATTTAGTGCACCTTACGCCGTATGCTGTTCACCAACGTCCATCTTTACCCCTACACACATTTTTTTGGACCATTCATAAATGCTCATATTCTTTTGGATCTTTTGGATACACCTTTTGCATTTAAGATGATTTGAACCATTGTCATTATATTCCACTGATGTTTGTACCCATTAATTGCAGCCACTTGTCTGTATACATCTCAGGTATCTAGCTGCAATAGAAAAAAACAGTCACAACAAAGTATCCTTGCTTTACATTAATGTATACTAGCCTTGCAAAGACTAGGTATTGTTAAACCTGATCATGGCAGCAAGAGTCAGCTATTCTCATTCACAGACAACCCCTGTACCCAATAATTATAGCACATTGTTGACAGCATATGCTCATGCTTTCTGACAGTGGTAAAAATAAAACTTATTTCACAAAATGCAACTCAGCAATGATATATTGTTTAAACTGAGGAATATGACATCATGTTACTTTCATCAACAGATAGTTCTGACTCTCCCCTAGCATGTACAGCCACTTTGTTCTGTACACCTGATCTGATTTTGATAAAAGATGATGCATCTAAACTTTGTAGCTGATGAAAAAAGGACGAAGCCAAAAAGAAAGAGGGTCAAAGGCCCATCATCAAAAACTGATTAACTCAGCAAATGACCAGAGGGTAAATTATCTTCATCCATGAACAGCACCCAACACCAAGAAGTACAGTTACAGTCACGTTAGCATATAAACCTCATCTTAATGTGATAAAAAATAGCATATTTCCACGGTGGTGCAGCGGTAGAGTTGTTGCCTCACAGCAAGAGGTTCTCCTGTTCAATTCTCAGCTGGAGTGCCTTTGGTGTGGAGTCTGCATGTCCTCCCCGCGGTCAACTGGCATTCAAAAGACATGCATAAATGGGCGTGCCTTCGTTGAAAGTTAGGCATCATGCTGGCAAGTCGGCACCATAAAAATCTACTGCCAATCATTAGCGGACCGGAGTTTCGCTGTGGCGACCCCTAACTGGGAAAAGCCGAAAAGACAAATAACAACAGCACGAATCAGGGATAAACCCATAAAATAATGAGGAACAAAGACCAACACCAGGGATATACTTTAGATATTGCAGTCATATACATATTTAGTTGAAGAATAACAGCTTTTGCATTGGCATGCATTTTCTAAAGGACATGAACACTGAAAAATCAACTGTATATCATCATTTACTGACTGCAATCCTCAAAGATTTGCCAGCATGCCACGGATTATACTACACATGGACAAATAACCTAAGGCAACGTCAGGGATATTCTGTTAAATGATGGACAGTTTCAAATTTTCTTCACACAAAAACTCAAACAATAAATACTTATTTTATTCTATTTTATTTTTTTTATTTTATCTATTTGTTTATAGGATCATAGGATCATAGATCACTAGGCTATCAATCCAGAAGTCATTTTAAGGCTAGTTGTAATACCATAGAAATGCTAGTCAATACCCAAGATTGCATTTAGTGATGACTGCTGCCCTGGAGAGTTGTGGGCTCTATCCCCAGTAAGAATTTATGGTGCCCCTTCTACACATCCAGGTTCCTCTTAAGCAGTCTCATAGAGGTGCTCCTCTTCATATGAATTGGTAGCCTGTTCCAAAGATGTGATAGTCATTGGGAGATAAATCTGTCCCTCCACCATGCCATATTTAAGTCGCAGGCCATATTTAGGTCCCTGGAATGGTTAGTCCTAGTCCTGTTTTATTTACAGATATGCAGCAAGTTCATTAGGTCTGGGTCTTGGATTGCTCTGTACGCCAGACACAAGTCTCTCCTAGGAAGTCTATACAATACGAAGTATGGTGACAAGGACTTTATTCAGTCTGTGTAAAACACATGCTGGAGCCCCTTGATCTTCTTGTTAGAAACCTCTGAGGTCTCTCTAATTGCTGCAGGTGCTTAGCGCGGTATATGCCAAAATATGGCATTATACTCAATTATGGGCCAGAAAAGTGCTGAGTATAGGGGGTTATAACTTCTGCTCTTGAGGCAATGCCTTTACTAATCAAAGTGTACTACATGGAAAGCTTTTCTTACTACAGTAAACACATGGTGGCAGAAGTTAAGGTCGCAGTTAACTTGTGATCCCAGGCCCTTACCACTTCATCGGTACTTAGGGTTTTGTTGTTGACTTGATAGTGTGAGAGGACATTGTTTGTACCAGAGGGAATGATGATGCATTTCTTTGCATTCAGTTTGAGACCATAACTGATACACCAGTCGTTGGTCTGCATGAGACCATCCTGAAGTATACTGACATAATTTGGGGTTTCAATGATTGCACCTAGTTTGCAGTCATCTGCAAACTTGGTCCACCACAACCCCTTTATTTTGAGCTGAACTTCTTGAAGTATGCACCAAACAGTAGGGGGTCCAGCACTGATCCAATGGCACCCCACTGGTAACAGGTCTGCTGGTTGATGTGGAGATACCCACTTTGAAAGTGTTTGTCCAGTTTGTGAGTCAGTTGGCAACCCATTTTACAACAAATGGGTTTACATTCAGTTTGCTAAGTTTATCGGTAATGCCTGAATGTGGGATTGTGCAGAAAAAAGCCTTTACCAGGTTGAGGTATGCTGTGTGCAAAGATTTACCCTCATCAATGGCCTTGTCACATTTTTTGTCACATTTTAAAAAAAATCACCAGATTTAACTGGCAGGATCTGACCTTCATGAAGCCAAATTGGGTAGGATCCAGGATCTAGAGGTTACCTATGTTTTTACTTATGAGGTCCATAATGATACAGTCCATGGTCTTACAGATGAGGCTGGTCAGGCTTATGGGTCTGTAATTTCCCCTTGCTAGGCCACCTTTGTGGAGGGGAATAATTGTTGCTGTTCTCCATTCTGCAGGAACAAAGCCTGTGGTTTGGCTATGACTGAAGAGGGTGCTTAGTGGTGATGCTAGTTCATGCCTTAGGATGTTAAGAAGACAGCTTGGGATATCATTTGGTCCCGTAGAATCTGTACATGCTCTTCAAATATTTAGGGTGGGCAGGAAGTTTTGGGGAAGGTTTGTTGTAAGTTAGCAGGGAATAAGGGAGTGAAATGTTCACCATACCTATCGGCTAGCAGGTTTGCTATCTCTGCAGGGTCAGTGTGTGTGATACCATTGGCCACTAGTTCTGCACATGCTTGTGTCCTGCCTTTTAGGTTACATATATAGCTGTAAAAGGCCTTATGGTTATCCTTGGCTGTACTTGCTAGGTTTCTCTTAAAGGAGCACTTGGAGGATTTGACATGTTGTCTTATTTGCCTGTTGAGGTTGAGGAGGGTACTTTTCCATTGTTGAGGCCTTGCCTTTGTTTTCTTGGACAGCAACTTTTTGCATTTATTGTAAAGTTTGTTGATGCTGGATGTCCACCATGTTGACATTTTAAGCCTACTATAAAAAATGTCCCTATTCAGGAGTGAACTGGGTCAATGTTGCAGGAAAATGGAGACAAAAGGAATCAAATCCATTTCATTAACAGCTTTGATCTTTAGCTCTCTGAGTTTACTGCCTTCCACTGTATTTCATGTAAATGCACATTATTTCTGTTAAGGCCAGATTTTGAAATAAGAAAACAAGACTATAAGCCGTTTTCATCGTCATCTAGCTGAAAACAACCCCCTCCTATTTGGTAACTGCAATCTTCTATGATGCATTATAAATTCACAATTTTTATGAGGAATAGACCAAACATATAAAGCAAACTCAGGTACATTCCATAATATCAGGAGCACTTTCAGCTTTTCTTATCACAAACGCTCAATAATAATTCAATTTATTTCGTACAAATGCACATCAGTCTTGTAAAGCCAGACTTTAAAACAAGCAATCAATGATATGAGTAAGCCTGCAGCCACTCCCACACCCACGCACCCTTAGTCACTGAACTCCTCAATCTGACATAAAACTACAACTTTTATGAAACATAGACCAAAAATATAATGCAACATCAGGAACATTCTGTGATATCAGGAAGAGTTTTATGTTGTTTCACACATTTGCCAGAGAATAAATATTCTAGCATGTTTCATGCAAATGCATACTAGTCCTCTGATACCAGAATTTCAATTGATGAAATGACAAGAGGGAAAGTTGTCTTTATTCACAACCAGCACCTTTCTCCATTTAGTGGTAGCAGTTCTCAATGATTTGTAAGAAAGGGCACACACCAAGCAGGAGGCAAAGTCAATAAAATCCTGCAAAACAATTTATTTAGCACATAAATAGTAGCAAAAAAGTACGAAAAAGTAGAAAGTGAGCTAACAGTGAGCTGCTTTCATTCTAAATAGTTCTCAACTTATTTTATGAAGAATGAGTGAAAAATCAAAAGTTATTAGAAACTTTTTTTTAATTATCACTGGAATTCATTTATAAAGTTCACAGACTAACACGTTTTACATCAATATGCATTTTCTGAAGAATACGAAGTATAGAACTATAGTGTCTAGCATTACTGATTGAATGTGACTCTCATTGATTCAACAGAAAATCAAACATTTTTTTAATGGAAAGGGCAAAAAGATGAGTTAAAACAAGGTACATTCTGCAAGATCATAAAATTTGAAAGCCATATTTTAGATCCCCATGGACTGCAATTGTAAGTGTTACTATATCAAAATAACACTGGCAAAAATGAAAACGACAAAAGATTGACAGCTGGTTGTACATGTTCAGAGGATTAACCTTGGTGAAAATAAAGTGAAAAACAACATTTTTGAATGTAGGCAAGCCCTTCATATCCTATGCAAATGATATACACTAACTTGAAGACTTCACAGTCTCCATGGTTAGTTCATAATGCCTTATCCTAAGGACTGTGAATATACTACACCTATCAACCTTCTGCTTTGTTGACCAAAGTGTGTCAACATCAAAACAGAAGTCAACATTAAAACACTTCATACCCCTACACATGTATATCTGAATGTGTGTGTGTGTGTGTGTGTGTGTGTGTGTGTGTGTGTGTGTGTGTGTGTGTGTGTGTGTGTGTGTGCGTACATATAAATGGGCAATAAATCTGAGTTTGGGTGCCAGGTAGGGATGTATATATGAAAAATGTAACAGAAGAGAAAATGATTTTGGTTAGGTGCAGAAGGACAAAGGCAATCACATGTACACAGGATGGAGAATATAAATAGGGCAAAGATAAATAAAGGGGCTGTGAAGATGTTGGTACTTGAATAAAAGACTACTAATCTAAGTTACTGTATGAAGAGTTAGTAACTTGCCTGGTATGGACTTTGGCATGCTACAAATGATAGGCAAGAGGGAAAGTAGTTCTATAATTTCAATGCAACAATGTTAACTGCTGCTGTATATTGCATAACAGAATGTTGTAATTTATAAATAATAACTAATACACACAAATTAATGCATTTTTTGGTCATTTCTCGGTTTCTCACATTGAAACATGTGAAGTGAAACCTGGTAACTGTATGCTGTGGGTGGGTGTTTTTTCTCTGGTCCTTTTGTATATATAAAATAACAGAAACTGTGCTTGAAAAGTGTGTGTCTGTGTGTGTGTGTGTGTGTGTGTGTGTGTGTGTGTGTGTGTGTGTGTGTGTGTGTGTGTGTGTGTGTGTTGGAGGCAGTAGGTTGACAAAGCTCAGTGGTCAAGGAACAAAAGTGTCCAAATGCTCTTGTATGGTCTGGTGAAACCTAGCTCTTGCCTCCATGGAGGAACAAGGAGTCTGATTTGTACAGGAAGAGGAATCATTGGTCCAGTTCTGATGGGCTAAGTATATGGTAGGAAAGCAAGTGCATGTGTGTGTGTGTGTGTGTGTGTGTGTGTGTGTGTGTGTGTGTGTGTGTGTGTGCACACACGTGTGTGTCTGTAGGTACATGTGTGTGTGTGTGTGTGTGTGTGTGTGTGTGTGTGTGTGTGTGTGTGTGTGTGTGTGTGTGTGTGTGTGTGTGTGTGTGTGTGTGTGTGTGTGTGTGTGTGTGTGTGTGTGTGTGTGTGTGTGTGTATGTGTGTGTGTGTGTGTGTGTGTGTGTGTGTGTGTGTGTGTGTGTGTGTGTGTGTGTGTGTGTGTGTGTGTGTGTGTGTGTGTGTGTGTGAGAGTGTGTGTGTGTGTTTGTATATGTGTGTGTGTGTGTGTGTGTGTGTGTGTGTGTGTGTGTGTGTGTGTGTGTGTGTGTGTGTGTGTGTGTGTGTGTGCAAGCTTGTGTATTTGTATATGTTTTTGTGTGTATGTGTGTGTGTGTGTGTGTGTGTGTGTGTGTGTGTGTGTGTGTGTGTGTGTGTGTGCATGCTTGTGTGTTTGTATATGTTTGTGTGTGTGTGTGTGTGTGTGTGTGTGTGTGTGTGTGTGTGTGTGTGTGTGTGTTACGTGAAGGACTGCCAGTCTCTCTAGTATTACTTCTATTCACCTTATGCCACTAGAGTCTATTATGCCTTTAAAACATTGAATAGGATGAAGTGAATATTGAACTATGAATCATTGACTTCTTAAACAGTTGAATATTGATAGGTTGTATAACTGCCATGTTTTATGTGTTCTGTATTTACAGTTTAGTTTTATTCTGTAAGACGAACTGAAAAGCTATTATAATATCTTATTGGAAATTATAATCAATATTATACTTCCATCTTGCAGGAATGGAATTCCTTGAACTGAGTAACTTAAATCAATCAGTGGCCTTGATTATGCACTATTAAATATGTCACTTTTCTATATGCCCTTTGTTAAATCTACTATACAAGCTTCTAATCAGTGTGATTATAAAATGCTCAACTGCAACTTGAGTACCTTAACTGTAAGTATGTTAATCATGCTGAAATCATTTTATGATATTTAAACAATAGTATTTGCAATTGCAATAGATTGCTATAATACTGTAAATTAAAGTATTCAGATCTATACTTATTGCTGAGTAGAACCGTAACCTGGGACTTTAGATTAGTTTGTAAGACAAGTGTGGGCAATTATGTCAAAGAAAATATATAATTTTTTTTTTATGAAACAGTTCTATATGCTGTCATATTTTACAATGATTCTTTCTTTAACAGCAATAGGCAAAAGTGAGTAGAATCTTAACAATAATTAAAATGCAAATAATTTGCAAGTAACAACTGTGATTTCTCTTAAGAGTTAAAGAACCAGAACATAAAGGCATATTTATTTAATTTTTGTATTTTTCTTATATGCATAGCTACTTAAATTTTGCTATTGTGAAATGCACCTCAGGTTTCATACTCATATCTGATTATTTTCAGTCTATATAATAACACAATTAGAATAATTCAAAATCATTGTTATTTAAGAAAGGAACATTAGTAAAAGCAAGTTACATCATTAGCTACATATCTACATGCACTATCCATCCACCAATTTGCTGGATGACCTCATTTCTCCTTGCCTTTTTCCTGTCTGTCCCAAATCTTTTCAACAGAGTGTCTTCTGCTTTTCTTAACACATGCCTGAATCACCATAATCTGTTCTACTTGACCTTTTCGGCAATTGGAGCTACTTTGTCATCTTTCCCACAGTGTGCATCCTTCCACCCAACCCAGACAGTTCATCTCCATCACCTCTAGCTTCCTCAGCTGCTCTGCCTTTACTGCGCAGGTTTCTGTACCACACAGTAGTACTAGTCTTACCACAGTTTAGTACTCCTTACATTTCAGCATCCTTGCCATACTTTGGTGGTATACAACTCCTGACTTTCTGTTCCAGTTTGATGCAGTGCCTCTGATTCTAGCTTTGACCTCACCTTTCAAATTCTCTTCTCCTTAACCATCCCTTCCAGATACTTGAAGCTGTTAGCCTGTTCCAGCATTTTCCCTTCTATATCAGTTCTCAGTTTCTTCTGATTTCCTCCATTTACTGCCATTACAGCTGTCTTATCTGAGCTCAGTTTCATCCCATGTGTCTCTAGTTTTGCATTTGCATTCCATTCCCCTATCCTTTGCTGAAGTTCTTGCTCAAAGTCTGCTTGTAATGCCACATCATCTGCATACAGCAACTTCGTTAATTTGCCGTCTCTGACTCATTTGTTAATTTAGTCTATCCCCAATCTAAACAGCAGTGGGCTCAGAGTTGAACTGTGATATACACCTAGTCCCACTGGGAACCTCTTCTGTGAGATTAAACACTGTTTGTACTTGAGTCATGTGGTCCTTGGCATAGCCTGCACTAATTCTACTAATGTTTCTGGGACACCGAACCACCATAGGAATGCCCAAGTCGGTTTTCTTGGGACCTTGTCATATGTTTCCTCCAAGTCTGGGAATGCTAAGCTTTACTCCGTCCCTGTCTCTATCTTCTTTTTAGCTATCTGTCTCACTACAAACATCAGGTCAGTTGTCCTGCATTCTGCTCTGAATCTGAACTGCTAATCTCCCATTTTACATTCTACTACTCTGCATATTCATTTGTGAATCACTCTCTCCAGAATATTCATGCAGTGTGATAGGAGTTTGCTACATCTATACTTCCCACAGTTGTGATCATGAACACTGGTACAACTATGATTATTCTCTTGTCATCTGGGATATGCCTTTCTCTTCATATTTCTATAAGTGCCCTCAGGAGTCATTTCTCCCCTGTCTCATACAACATTTTGATCATATCTGCTGTGACCTCATCTGAGCCTGCTGCTTTCCCTGTCTTGATCTTCCTTAGTGTTCTTCTTACTCTTCTGTGATGGGCTCTTCCCCTTCTTTCATTGTAGGCCGTGTTTGGAGCAGTACTGCTTTTGTGGGGGTTTCTTCATTCAGAATCAGCTGGAAGGACTCCTTCCATCTGCCTTTGATATCCTGTGAACTGATAAGTAGGATGTTGCAGGCAACCCTTATGAGGGGTATCTGACTCACTTCTTTATCTTTCTGCCTTTACCTTGCAACCTGATATAGTTTCTTTGTGCCATCTACTGTCACCTTTTAGAAGCTGGTAGACTGCCTTGTTTTTTGCTATTTCAACTCCTTTCTTAGCCTCTTTGTTAGCCAGTTAGTATTCCTTCCTAGCCTGGTCAGGCTTTTCTATCTCCCATTTTGTCTGATCTCTTTCGTTCTTTTGATGACTTCCTAGACTTCTGCATTCCACCACCAGCTTTCCTTATGTATCTTATTTCCATACCTGCCTCAGCTATATATCTGTTCTGTAGTCCTGTAGTCCTGTAGTCCTGTAGTCCTCACACATGCTGTTTTGAGGTGCTGCCATTGTTCTTCAACTCCACCTTTTTCTTGTTAAAGTGCTAAAGCTCCAAAATGTGCCTTCAACTACTATGCTTTCTCTGTAGTCAACTTCCATGTCTTCAGCCTGGTTTCTGTACACCTTAGAGCCTTCATTGATCACTGCTTGCAGCTGATAGTGGCAACCAGTGGTTTATGCTTTGGCCCAATTTTTTTCATGTCAGACACTCTTGTATGTGATCGTGTGACTGTCTCTCTTGCTGAACCATGTGTTTGCCACCATCCAGTGATTTGACAGACAGAAGTCTAGAAAGGCCTGTACTTCTTTATTTCATTTGTCCCACCGATGTGGACCCTAGACAGTCCTCATATCCTGTTCTATCTGTCCTGATATGTACACTCAGGTCACCGATTATCACCACAAACTCATGCTGTCTTGATTTATAGGTTCATAGGTTCATAGGTTGGTACTGGGCTATCTGCCTGAAGGCATATATTAGCCCAGCCATGTTACCGACCCTTTAGTAGTTCCCTAGACCCTTGTACTAGCAGCTAGTACCCTTGGCCCCTATCTAGTAGTGCTGTTGGTGTGATCCCCGGTGTGAACTTTCTGTTACCCATCCACTCATCAAGGTTCCTCTTGAAGAGTGATAGTGAGGGGCTCTGTCTTATGTAGATTGGGACCCTGTTCCATAGTAAGGGAAGTCTCTGCAAAGGGAATCTATTCCTCCAGCATGTTCTATTCATTGTTGTGTTGAGGTTTATATCCCTAGAGCATGTAGCTTGAATAGATTTGATTTTGCTAAGATGGAGCATGTTCAACAGTTCTGGGTTGGACATGGCTCTGTATGTTAGACAGAGATCACCTCTGAGAAAGCAGTATGCAACAGAGAACAGTCTTAGCTTTTTCAATTGTGCTGCATAGGGCAACTGTTTGAGGCCAGTAATCATCTTGGTTAGGTACCTCTATGGTCTCTCCAGCTGCTGGAGATGTCTTGCCAGGTACATTCCAATCGGTGCATTGTACTCAATAATGGGTCTGATGAGGGAAGAGTAGAGGGGCACCATTACATTCTTAGATCTTGATGCAAACCTTTTCATGATCAGATGGGTCACATAGAAGGATTTTCTAACCACTTTGGCAACATGGTTATCAAAGGAAAGCTGACTATCTACTTGGGTCTCTAGATCCCTTATTGCTTCTTCAGATTTCAGGTGATTACCTCCTATGTTGTAGTTTGTGGGTACTCTGTTTTTTCCAAAGGGGATTACTATGCATTTTTTTTGCATTTAGCTTGAGACCATGGCTATCTAGTAGTTTCTACAACTGCTGTCTGAATGCACACTTTTTCTCACTGTCAGAGCCCTGCTGCCCTACCATTACACTCTAGTCTAATTCCTATTAGTCTGCCCTAATTCTGATGACATCCCTTACTTTTTTTCTGAAGGCTTTCTCTCACCACAATTCCCCACACCATGTTTAGTCTGTTCTGTCTTCCTTCTGAGTTATAGACTCTAGATCCCAAGTCAAGAGGTGTTGCTGCACTGCCCTTTCATCTTATCTCCTGGGTATATATGATGTCCAGCCTGCTCCTTATTATGATGTCATTCACTTTCAAGCTGTGTCCTGTCTAGTCAACATGAGCAAATCAACTGGAGCTATATTTTACATTGTAAAGTGACTAGCTCTGCCATGATCTGCAGTGTGTGATCCATGTTCTCCTGTCTTGAGGATACTGCACACCACTAAAGATGCCTAAAGTGGCTGGTCTGTACAACTCCTCCCTGTATAGTGTGTCATCTAAAGTCTGTGCTACTGCCCACATCTCCATTTGTGGGTCAATCTGAGATGGAAACACAGAACATTTTTGAGAGGAACTCCACAGAGACAGAGGAAGAACATGCATGCTTCATACAGGCATTGGCCAGATATCAGGATCAGACTTTGTACCTAATGCATGTGAGACAAAGTCCTTAAGCATTATGTCAAGTGGTCTTAAATTAACAGTGATTATTAATAAATATCTAAAACTGTTCTCTGTAAGTTAAAACTCTGTAAACTACAAAGGGTCAGTGATTAAGTCTGGTAACTGCGTATAGAGTATTAACTGTATAAATATCGCAGGTTCAGTTTTATTTCTATAAGAAAAGTTTTCTGTATTTTTTTTTTATTTGATTTTTTTTTTATTTAGCTTTATTTGCTTTTGTAATACATTTTTTATTTTTGAAACATGTGAGTGGCATAGAGCATTTTCCTATAAACACCTTAAATATATACAAATATCTAATTCTAAAATTTTATAGAATTGTCTTCCAGCTAAGGGTGTTCTGTGATGCAGCAAACAAAAATGTAGACTTCATATTACATACATACAAATATTTCAAGCACAGGCATTAATGCCCTTCTAGCCTGCCAATATACCAAAACAGTTGTTCCTATAAAAGTGTTTAGGCTGCTCTTAAAAAATTCTAAACTAGTGCTTGCTTTAATGTAATTTGGTTGTCTGTTCCATATATCAGCTGCTCTCTCAGAGAACCAATTAGTTGTTGTGTCTTTCGGCTTTTTCCCGGTTAGGGGTTGCCACAGTGGAACTCTGGTCCACTAATGATTGGTAGTTGATTTTTACGTGCCGAGTTACCAGCCCTGATGCACAACCTTCAACGAAGGTACGCCCATTCATGCATGTCCCCCATGCAGAAGACGCTTTAGCTGAGAATCGAACCGGACAGCGTCTTACTGTGAGGCGACAATGCTACCGCAGCACCACCACCGGGGGTTAGAGAACCAATTAGTACACTTCTCATTCATATAGAATCTTCTACATAGGTTATCTGACGATTCTCTACTACTTTTTGATAACCTCAAAAATTCCCAGATGTAGTTGTCCCTAAATGCCATACATATCTGAATATCTCCTCCTAGATAGCTACATGAGGTACTGTACAAGTTCAGATATTTTAGTTTTTCATAATAACTTAAATTTTTACATATACAGATGCCCTTGGTGTATTTCTACTGTACTCTTTCCAGTTTACTCATGATTGTTTTCTTATAAGATTTCCATATTGTTATTCCATACTCAAGTTTGGGTCTAAAGTAATTAAAAAACAATGACTTCATCATTTCTAATTTCCTAGATGTTATAAACCTTTTTATACAACCTATTATTCTATAACTATCATTAATCATTTGGCTGATATGATTAGAAAAGCTAAAAGATGGGGCTACCCATATACCCAGTCTCTTAAATAAATCTACAGTTTCAATCACTGTATTAATATATTCACCTTTTAATTTATGCCTTCCAAATCTCATATGCTTAGTTTTTGATGTATTTATAAGCATATTATTGTCCTTTGCCAAAATGGTCAATTTAATCATGTCCTTTTGTAGACATGCCCTATCTGTAACACATGTAATCAGTTTACCCAATTTCAGATCATCTGCTAATAGACTGTAGAATGCCTCAGATGAAAACGTTAGGCCTGAACGATACAGTCTAAACAGGTATGGCCTAAGACAGAGCCCTGTGGGACACGTTGACTATAACCAATAATTTCACCTGTCCAGTTGCTGTATGATACTCACCATGTCCTATTTGAAAGCCGTGGAGCTATCCATTATATCAAGAGTACATCAATACCTAGTTTTTCTAATTTATTGATCAGTGTTTTGCATGTGACCCTGTCAAATGCTACAGTTAAAGCTAGATAAATTCACAGAACATTTTTCCATTCATAGCTGTCATTATATTGCTATATAATATCATCTTATAGGTGCTACTAGATGTATTCTCAACATATGAATACTGGTTTATGGTTTTATGTCCCAACATTTCCAATTCTGACAATACCTTATTCAATATTACCTTCTCCATTATTTTTCTACAACATGAAAGTAGACCTAAGGGTCTGTATGAATTTGGATATGTCTTACTCCCCTTTTCCTTAAAGGCAGGTTTAATAGGTGCATGTCTCCAGTCTTCAGGGATGCCTCCATATTTATATACCTAGTAAATAATTAATATAATGGTATCTTTTTTTAATTTCTCCAAGTCTTTTGGGTTTCTAATACCATGACAGGAATTGACTCCATTCCTAAGTCAAAGTACGATTAAAGTTCATGAAATTAGTATTGTTTCAATCTTTGATATCAGCCAAAAGTGCTCTTGGCATCATCTGCAATGTGCCCAGTAATGACTCCTTCTGCAATTCGTATGGGGTTACATATATATTGGTAAAATATCTAAATATGATTTTAGATTATTTTTTATAAGACATGTTGCTCCTACTACTATTGGAACTGTCTGGGTATCTTTCTTCCACATTGTTCTCATTTCTGCCTGCAGATCCTGATATTTTACGACTTTGTGTCTCTCTGTACGCAAGACACTGTAGTCATTTGGGTATGGCAATTTCAATGAACAATGCTACTTTTGACTTTTTTTCATGGACCACTATATCCAGATTTCTAGCGTCTATGTTTTGAACTGTTGGCAATGGTTTTCCCCATGTTTAGTAAACTTCCATCATTTTCTCTGATGCTTTCTGGGTCACAGTTCCAGTGTTCTTCAACCACTTCAATACCATAATGTTTGCGAAATCCCCAGTGAAACAATCTTGCCACATTTTTATGCCTTTCAGTATACAGTCCTTCTGCCATTAGTATGTCACAACCAGCAATGAGGTGTGCAACTGTTTCCAATTTGGTTTTACAAAACCTACATTTGTCTGTTTCTCCCACATGTTCAGTGGACTTTGTAAACCGAGTACGCAGTCCACTATGTTGGGCCACCAATATTAACCTTGGTTTGAGTTTGCATCTCCTTAATCATTCCTGGATTCATTCCTGATCAACATGAGGTTCTTCCAGAAGTTTTCTATACTTGAAATTATATTTATGCATTTTTCCACATTTCTTGCCTTCTCATCTCGTCTTTCACCTTATATTCTTTCTTGCTTATATTCTTTCTTGCTGCCTGATTTTTATCTACTTCTGGTTTGATTTCTATTCCTGCTTGATGCCAATATGCTTCTGTTAGATTAAGCAGAGAAGTCATCTTAGATTTATTCTCTTCATGTTTCAAAACTTTCACTACATTTGGTTCTTTTGAGGTCAGCAGATACAGTATGTGTGGAGTCCCACGATTGCAGCTCTATATGTGTAATCAATTTCAAAGAGGCCCTTCCCTCCTTCAGAACAGGGAATATATAATCTTGTTATGCACTGATTTTCATAAGTAATTTGGTGAGCATGAAGCACCCTTCTTGTTTTCCTGTCTAATCTATCCAAAACATTTTGGGGCCAGTCAATCACTCCAAAATTGTAAGTTAGAACACGAAGAGCAAATTGGCTTATAGCTTGGATTTTGTTCCTAGATGTCAACACTGTTATCAGGATTAATTTAAGTCTTGTAAAGTATTCCTTGCTAAGTTTTATTCACATTTGTTCATGTTGTATTGTTGATCCTTCATCAGTTCCCAAATATTTGTACACTCCCTCTTGCTGATGTTTTTTATATCACATTTTTGTCCCAAATTGATGTTTTCTTGGTGCTCCAGTTTTCCTGATTTAAAGGTTGCTTTTGCACATTTATCAAGACCAAATGACATTCTTATATCATCTGAAAAAGTTTTTTACAACTTGCAGTTGTGCTTTCAGTTCTTTATCTGATGAACTATACAGTTTTAAATCATAGACAAAGAGACTATGAGAAGTCTTTACACTTTGTTGTTTTCTAGGAGCAAAATTATAGCCATGGCCTAAGCTGTTAAGTAGAAAGCTTAATGGGTTAAGGGCAAGGCAGAATAACAGCAGTGACAGAGAGTCACCCTGGAATATCCCCTTTTGAATTTTTCCCTGGAATAATAATTTGTCCTTTATCATGGCTTAATTGCAAAGTGTCTGCCATTGTTTCATGGTCACTATAATGTAGTCAATCAGTGTAGGGTGTATCTTATACATTTTTAAGCACTCTTTTATCCGTGAATGTGAGATACTATCAAATGATTTTGTATAGTCTATCCATGCTATACTTAGATTCTTCCCGTTTTTACACTTCTCCATTATAACTTTATTTAACAACAAATAATCCTTTACTCCATATGACTTTCTTTTATTGCCCTTTTGTTCTATTGCCATAATTGAGTTTTCTTCTAAGCGACTATAAATTCTGTCATCATCAATTCCCGTCTATAGTTTATACGTCATTGGAAAGCAAGTCATTGTCTTTAGTTTTTAGGGTAGTTTGCAAGTTCACTCTTAAGCAGTAGCATTGTTTTTCCTATTGCTAGCCAGGTTAGTGTCTGTTCTGGTGCGCATATAAATAGTTCTTACTCATAGCTAAATCTTCGTACTCTGCTTATGGGGCATATACATATTTCCATATGAGGGTACTTGGTAATGTAACCTTTTTTATTCCTTACAGGTTCAAAACTTACTGTGTCATTACTGCAGGTACGAATTATGTCCTTGGGGTTGATCCTCTCTGATTCTATAAGAACACAGCCATTATATAGTTAAGTAAAGGTCGTGGAGTTTGACAGGCAACAGTTTTCATATTTGTATGTGCATGGTATCTTAGACTTTGACCTAGTTAGTGAATGTGTGTGATCTTCTGCCTCTTAGCCAGAGCCAGAGCATACTGTGCATGCCTCAATCTACCAGCATTATCTGCAGTTGGTGGTTCTCCCTCTGACTCCTCATCTGTATCTCCTGCTGCTGCTGGCCCTGCCTGTGGTCCTTGAAACTGTGATCCTGCCAGTTTCTGTCCTTCTTGAAATTGTTTCCTGATAATTGCATTGTGTGACATACACAGACTGAAAATTTGGGTGTATGTGTCTGGGCAATACTCCAGTCACCTCCTGATGTATCTAGACACAAGGACCTTGATTTGAGCAATTCACACACATGTTCTATGGTATTCCTAGTTTGAGCATGGCTCTCTTTGCATTGCTGTTGTGTGGAGTTGTGTGGGTTTTTCATAGTGGCATAAGCCAAGTCTCTAGTGCATAACCTGCATCCCCCTCTAAATGCCCTTGTGGAAAGTTACCCCTAGCAAACCTTGTCTATAGCTCACAGGTGTGCCATATAAGCAAGTTGTGAAAAATGCCTGCACAGACATTATGGATAATCCATTTGGGCATTAGAGACAACTTGGCAGTTTATATAGTGGTAGCCTTTTATATTGATGTACCTCCATCCATGTTCACTGGGTGGGGCTTTTATTTTTATTTGTGTACAATCTATGGCTTCAGAGTGTGCTCTTGCATAACATTCCTGCATGTTTTTTCCTCTCTCCTGTAGGCTTTATGGAAAACAGATATGATCCCTTCCATGATGTAGCACTGCATTCAAAAACTCATGCAATATTCCAGAGGCTGATGCCTTTGACACCCTTAATATATCCCCTGTGGGTCTCTACAGAGTGCCGGTGGCTAGCATACATAATGTTGTGCATACCTTTGTTTCCACTGGGATGAGTTCTTCATGATATCCCTGGGTTCTAAGGTTGGGGCAGCAGATATTGCATAGTTCCTATATTATTTCCTTGCCCACCCTTAATTGCTATACAATTTCTGTGTCATACAGTCCATGATAAGTCATGCAGGGTCTTAACCCCCTTCTTCCTACCCAAGGTCTAGCAGCAGAAGCAGCAGCAGAACATTTAAAGCCTGTTGGTCATACAGCATAATGTTAATAGCAACATCCCCTAACATTTTTTTAAATGTGATTGTGTCTGTATTCCAAAGACCTTTGGAGTTCAGTATAAAAGTGAGCATTGATTGTACATGATTACTTTATACCATCCTGAATAGCTCCATCACAGTGGATTGATTAATTAGAATGTAGTTTTGTCTCTTTATGCTGTCATTAGCATATTCTGTGGTTTTCCTTTATTTGGAGGCTGTATACGATGTATAGAGTCATTTATTGAACACCAAATAATGCACAATCATGTTGTAGGTATGCCGTACTGCCTACATGACAGCAGCACTTAGTGTAGCTGTTAATGATTCAGGCCCTGTGTATCTCCACACTATCTTGCCTGTTTTATATTAATGGGGTAGCTTACCCTAAACCCCATTTAGCTCAAGTTTGGCACAATAAAAATTATATGAACGGGCCTAACCACTTGAATCCAATTAGTACCTTAGACTGCCCGGGAGATGCCAACACAGGTTTGGATGTTAACATTGTTCAAGACCCTGAACCACTAAGACGTAGTGAAAGACTACAATCTATCAATAATAACAGTAATAACAATGCTAACATGCATCGTTCTACCCAAACCACCAACAATCATCCACAAGAACAGGTTTTTCACCAAGGGGCAAACTCCAAGAGCTCATCGAAACCACAACGTTCCCGGAACCAGATGAACAGAGTTTGGAACAACAGGAGGAAGAGATGAGTGACATTTCTTCTTCCTTTTTGGATTATGCCCCTACAAAACTGACTGTATTGAAGAATGCTAATGGTGACTTTAACATTTATAGCTTTTCATCTATTACTATAGAACCTGACTTGGTGGAATTACTGGCAAAGGGTAACACCTTTGTACCTAGTAAAAACATGAACATTGCTAAAACATTGATGGACTTGAAATGCTTTGTGAGGAAACTAAACCTTTCCTTCCTTTTAGGTAACCATGATTCAACTCATGTTACATTTAAACCACTAAGCACCTTCAACCCTCCGCTACATCCTTTGTTGCGTGTGTTTGAAGGTGTCTGTGAACTTGACTTTAGACACAATGCAAACACTTGCAAGTATGTGAATCATCCTAGATTGTGCAATGTTACTCCTGAACAAACCCAAGCTTTACACTTGATCAGATCTTCTGTGGTATGGTGTATTAAACCAGACAAGGGGGGGTGGTTTAGTCATTTTTGACATCACAGACTATAATAACAGGATGGAAGTAGTATTAAATAATTCAGCTTACTCCAAGGTATCACTGAATGAATACAATACGGCTTTGTTTAGAGTTAAAAACTACTTCAGAGACTTATTCGTTGAAGCCAAAATTGATTTAGATACTTTTAACTTTATTAACATCCCTTTTCCAAAGTTACCTATTATGTTTGACATTCCTAAAATTCATAAAGACATCCTGAACCCTCCTATGAGACCTCTTATAGATGGCCGTGTGTCTCTAACATACCCTTGCACTAAAGTGGTTGATTTTATACTTCAGAAATATCTAGGAAAAATTCCCCAAGTGTGTAAGGATTCTTGGTCTTTTTTGGAGAGCCTCAATAATTTGTCTATTGACTATGACTTTAACTTCTTGACTATTGACGTAGTCGATCTTTATACTTCCATCCCACATATGGAGAGAGTGGATTGGGTGTCTTTAATGTTGAGATAATTAAACGCTTCTACTAATGACATAGATGTGGTCTCTGAACTTATTGACATCATTTTGACAAACAACTTCTTTACATTTAACGGCCAACATTTTCTGCAGCAACAAGGGGTATCCATGGGCTCCCCATGTGGGGCTAGTTTAGCTAACTTGTTTGTCGCCTATTGGGAAAAACAATTTATTTTTGATAAACCAGAAATATCCAACCTCCTTGTGTTTTACACAAGATTTCTGGATGATATTTTTATCATCCTTAAAGGTGACAGACTTGTAGCTGACAGGCTCTTAAAATACTTTACAACTTCCTTTCTTCAGTTCACTCACAAATTTGACTCATTTAGTATTGACTATTTGGATGTCAAACTATTTAAAGTGCCAGTTTACAACAGGTTGTGCTCCACTATTTACAGGAAACCAACTTATTGTAGCTCTTTTTTACATTATTCTAGTGCACACCCCTTTAAACAGAAACGTTCTATCATTAAGGGACAACTGGTCAGAGCAGCTAGGATGTGCTCTGTAGATACAGATTTCCTAGTTGAATGCCAACTGTTAGAAAACATGTTTGTGAATAGAGGATACCCTATTCAACTAGTTCAAGAACTGACTGTTGAGGTTACAAATAAACGTTAGGTGTATTTAATCCTATTTTATCTTTTATGTCCATTGACAATGAGGCATCTAATTCTATAGTTGATATGAATGATGCCATTCACCTTACAAATGGACCTATTAACACTGAGTTGTTGGATAGCAAAGAACCAGCGGTTAACTCTGGTCCAACAAACCATCATTATAGGTCTTGTTTCATTACAACTTTCAATAATGCTAGTAACCAAATTAAATTGTCTTTATTTAAGAACTGGTGCTTATTGCACAAAGACAATCTATTGATGGAGAGAATTGAACCTTCACCAATAATTGTATATAGGAGAGGTGCAAATTTAAAAAGCCTTCTCGAATGCAAAAACTAAGAGTAAACAATAGAATTTGTGGGTCCTTTGCTTGTGGAACCTGTAGAATGTGTAAACACGTATAAAACAGCAGTTTTTTGAAATTGGAAGTAAAAAATTTCACATTATGCATAAACTAGACTGTAACTCTAAGGGTATCATCTATTTAGCTATGTGTAAAATCTGTAATGTGTTCTATGTGGGGAAAACCGACCGCAAATTTCGTGATAGAATTTACAAACACATCTATGCAGTCACTAAAAATAAGAGCGATAATGCTCTAGCTAAGCACATAAATTCTAACCCTGATCATTCTTTTCAATTTCTAGCCATTGACCAATTGATGTATGATACTAGAGGGGGACCTACTTCTATACTATTAGAATGTCGTGAACTTGAATGGCAGTTGTTACTTAATGCTTTCTGTCATCCTGGTCTTAATGACAATTGTAACATTACTTGTCTTTTGAAATTAAAGAGTTGTTTGAGATAATAAGTGTTAAAACTTTAAAAATTGGTATCTATCAGTGTTCAACCAAACTATGACTTAGTAGTTAGTAGTTTTTTCACCTTTATGCTGTGTTTCAACAAGAGTTTTTACATCAATGAGTTACCACTGTTTTATCATAGACCACAATAGCTGTTTGAGCATGTCCGTTGTGATTTATAATATTTTTGTTCAGACTTTATTATTGGATTTGTGCTTGTCTGTTCAGAGTTGCGATATTCATTTATTATTTATCTATATACTTTTCATCTAACTTGCTCACGTTTATGTGGACATTTTTAGCATGATTTGCTTGTAGTTGTCTCTTTAAACTTTGAGTCTTACTTCATCAAATGAGACTAGCTGATTGGTTTAAAGTTTTGAATGGATTGTAGCGGAACTTTTAAAAGTCTCAAACTGTTTTTACTTGTTTTTTCTGAAGAAGTTTTTCTTTTAGAAGGACGAAAACGTGTCTTGTTTAAATAAACTTGTCTTACGTTAAAATATACTTACGGACTGTGGCTGTTAGCTTGCTGCTTGGTACTCCTTTTCGTTTTGTCAGCATGTGGAGTTTTTTCTTGTCATTTATCCTTTTTTGTTTTATATTAACTTTGTGGTAATACTATTTCCAGAATAATCACATTACCATTCCAAGTTACATATCTTGAATGGAATCAAGTCCAAACAAAAGCTGGCTCTATATGTAGCCCTAACCATGACCTAGATGTAGTGAAACTGACTAGCATTCAAGGCATTGTATGAGTTAGCTGAAAGGGTGGGAGTGTGAAACCAAGACTATCATGGTTGAATAACACCTATTAGGGTTAGGAGATTTTTTTTAATCATTAGTTGACCACATTAGGGCCACCAGGATAGTAGCATCTTTTCAGAGAAGACCTAAAATGCTATTTATACTATGGATTGAAATTGGTCCAGAACAGCAGGGAACTTCCCTACTGTTGGGAACTGTTAGGTAGTACTGGGGTCAGTTACTACAGTAAGGGACTGTTTCAAGGTGGAGGAAAGAAGGGAGAATGCTGGCAGTGAATGGGAGAAAGAAAATGTGGAAAGTGTTGTGAATACAGTAAATGGGATGGCATGGTGGAAAGAATGTTTGCTAAGGGAGCATAGGAGAGCACTATTATGGAGTCAAAGAAGGAAAGCAGACTACCGGGTGCATATGCAGCTAGCAGAGTAACTATTTGTAAGGTCATGCACTGGCAACTAGGTTTCAATGAGAAATTGGATGAAAGATTTACTTTTGCAGAAGCAGTAAAAAAGACTGATGTCCAGAATGGAAATAATGAAATAACCAGGAAACAACAGGAAGAAGGACAACAGACTGAAGGAAAACAGCCAGTGGTAAGAATTAAGATTAAAACTAATGAAAAGATAGACGGGTATAAAGTGCTTGACAGCATGATTATACCATAGAATAATAAACCACAGAATATCAGTGCAGTTGTATATCTGGGGATGGGAGATTTCTCTGAGGTAAATTAAAAATTTTGCTTGGCCAGAGAAGTTTATGAGTTAAGAGGAAAAGACTGTTCCATGGAAAAAATACATTTTTCAGAACTTAGCACTGCAACTGATGAAAAGATGTACAATTCAGTTTAGAACAACTGACATTGAAGAGACTGAAATGAAAAAAATATTTTCTAACTAAATGTAATGTGCATATTATTAAAACATTTATGATGTAAGAGCTATATGGGTAGGGGTGTGGGAAAGTTGGGATAACGTTAAATATGCATGAAGGTACGGTTAAACATGTTTCAAATGTGATTAATTTGACTGGAAATAGGGGTACTATAAGACTCTGGGAGCAGCCAAAACATTTTTTATTTATAATTCAGAGGATCATTTAATGTAAGAGTGCAAAAAGAAAAGATGTAATCAGTGAGGAGAAACAGATCATGCATCTAAGACTTGTTAACCTAAGTATAGGAAATGTAACGACTGAGGTAATTTTTAGATGGATTGTCCATTGATACAGGAAGAAAGAATAATGGTAGAAACATGCATTTCGCTAAAACTCTGTGGGGAATTTATCATGCCATGCTGCTTACACAAAAGGAAGCTGGTTTGCAATCCAATAAGAACTACTGGGCGGCGTGCAAACACTTGCCAACACGGGAAGTTCTGTTGCATGCAGATTACCTCATAAAGTGGTGAATCTCATGCAAGTGAGGCAAGTTGAGCGATCCAGCAAGCATATAAGCAGCCCTGCAAAGCCTGTGTCAGTGTCCACAGTGTACATTGAAAAATTCTGTGTACAGGAATGTAGACAGCCAAAAGGGGCTCTAAAATGTAGATAGATGGACAAAAATGCCATACCACAGACAGAAATGAAAGAAACTATCCTCTGTGTGTCAAAAAAGTTACAGGAAAATATGTTAATATAAAAATTTTGTTTTAATAATCTGGGCATGTTGTGAGCAAACATGCCTTATAAAAAAAGTGGAAAATGCAAATCAATATTATCATATAAAAATGTATTATTGGACCCTGTGTGGAGCATCTACAATGGTGAATTAGTTCTGTTGCTAATGTGGTAGGGCTTGGAAGTGTGTAGTTTTCAGGTTGTTATCACAGATCCCTATGCAAATGAGGTAGAGTTACTGAATAGCAAAATGGGGTACTCATGTCCACATATCCCCTCAGTGTAGGTAGAGAACCATGTTTGTATTCACAGAGGAGGAAGCTGACATCAGGAGAGGGTATATTGAAGACCTGCTAAGCTGATTGGAGCTTAGCTGTGCCTGTTTGAGCAGAGCACGGCTGTGCTGAGCGTGGAAAGTTTAGGGGGGTGTCCACTGACTTCTAAGCTATGTTTACCTATGGGGAGCATGTTTCCATATGTTTGTGCATTGCACCACTGTTCTGAACCTGGAAAGTTTGGGGTGTGTATCCTCTGATTGCTAAGTTTTGTTTAACTGCACACCGCACATTTGCACAGTGCGCCACATTGCTGACAGTATCTAAAATGCAATGATGTATTAATTAGTTATGATCCTTGTTTAACTTAAACTAAGGCCGGTAAATTCTGTTAATGATATACTAGGCAGGAGGAATGCATCATAGGTAGCCAAAAATACAGTCAGCACCTACAGTAGAGCACTATAAAGTATGCATACACCCTACATTCTGATTTTTCACCCATACTCTGCACCATTAGAGTACTGACTTGGGAATTTTAAATGAAAGAATGCTAGGAGCTGCTGTAGGTCTGCTGCATCTTTATGTGCCTAATGCCAAAGTCAATGCTGCTGGTGGTGCTGCTGACAATAGTTATAGGCAGAGAAGGAGAAGAGTGTTCAGGCCTAGAGTAACCTTCCAGGGGCTATATGAGCTGGAAATTGTAGAGCACTACAGGGTGGACAGGGTCATACTACAAGAACTCATCGACCTCTGCCACCATCAACTCTGACCCAGAGCCAACAGAGGGGATCCCATTCCAGTGGAAACAAAGGTATGTGTAGCCCTTAGCAAAAGAGCCACAGGTACCTTCCAAAGACCAGCTGGGGACATGATGGGGGTCTCACAGGCATCAGCATCCAGGGTACTCCACCAGTTCCTGGATCCCATGCTTCCACATGCCAATGAGCCCATTTATTTTCTCCTCACCTCTGAGGTGAGGGCCAGGAGTATGTAACTCTTCTACCATGTAGCACTCTACCCTGATGTACTGGGTGCCACAGATTTCACTCATGTACAGATCAAGGCACCGCCCGGTGAGCAGGGTAGAATTTACGTCAACTGCAAAGGTACCACTCCGTCAACTGCCAGGTCATGTGCAATTCCCAGGGCATTATCATGAATATGTGTGCTGGCAGCCCCGGCAGTTATCACAACTCCTATATCTGGCATGCATAACAGCTGTACCAGATGTTTGCTAGGGGGGACATCCCACATGGCCATTTACTGGGGATGCTGGCTATGCCCTGGAACTCTGGATGATGACAACCATCAGAAATGCACACACACCCACGGAAAAAATTCATAATGAGGCACATGCACAAACTAGGAACATCATAGAGCATGTGTTAGAGCTGCTGAAGTCTGGTTCCAGTGTCTCGATGAATCTGTTGGAGCTTTGCAGTACTCTCCAGCCACATGTGCACATATGATCACAGTATGTGCCATGCTTTGCAATATTATCCTGTAGAAACAGCTGCACCAGGATCAGCAAATGAAAGCCCCCCACCAGTGCCTACATCAGCACAGCCACATTGACAAGATGACTTAGAGGAGCAACCTCCTGATGATGTCCCTGTAGGCAGAAGTAAGCATGCCCAGTATGACCTGCCATTGGCTAAGAGACAAGGCATAACACATTCACTAACAACCTAGGGCCCTACATACTGACACCTTACTCCTACTCATATACATATAGTAAATGTGTCGATGCCAGGCAATCCACATAACCTATACTTATCCATGTATTGGTTGTGTACTGCTTGCAACACACAGAGTCAATCCTGAACTTGTCTCAACTGCTGCATTCGCAAGGTAAATCTCTAAGCTACACACTAATTGTAAGGATTGCCATAATATATCATATGTATGAATCTGCTGTTGCTATGCAAGGAAATATAGTGGGTTAATTGGACAGATGTAACATCCACATGGGACTACAGATACCCACTCCAATAGTATGCGTTCCTTAATATTCACTAGGCCTCATGGTTGGAATATTCACTACATCATTCAAGAGAGATGTTAAACAGTGGCCTCACATGATATTTGGACAACTGTTTATCCCAGTGGATCATGTCCCATTGTTCCCCCACCCCCAACACAGCAGTGTACCCATACAACTGCTTTAACAAAAAAAATCACCTATGGTGTATCAGTGGAACAGGCAATCTCAGGACTGTACCATAGATATTGCTCACACCATTGTTTGTCTCTCCTCATGCAGGATAACAGTGTACATATTTATGCTGTTGATTTTGTGATGAATGACTCCACTCTGAATGGTGACCTGAGTGGCTCAGTGGACTAAGGAAGCGAGCATGGATGATGGTGTTGATGGTTCCAATCTGGAATTGCTCACATCTTGTGCATGTGAAGTAGTACTATATTGGTGTTTTCACACAGTATCATATCTCTTAGTGCAAGAAATCTGGACAAAGCCAGTAAGATTGGGGGGACAAAGACCCAAATATAGAGAGAAATTTCAAATATTGTCCCCATAAACCGAGAAAGTCACTGGAAGTAAAGGTGTTGCATTATTACATATTTTCTGAAGGATATAATGTCAGAAACACAAACGTGTGTCTATAGTTAGTATAATGTAGTGACGTCAATATGCAGTAAATTGCTAGAAGACCACAAATGTATGATGAACTTACCAAACATATGAGGCAAAACTCTGGGTATTCTGTGGAAATCAGGGCAGTTGAGAGGCATGCAGACTGTCAGTCTGTTGGTGGTGTAACATTACACACCGTAGTCACAGATTAAGTACAGCACACAGCTAGGGAATGCTGTGGATGGTTTGAGTCAATACAGTACTGCAGAAAGAGGGGTGAATGTTAATGTCTGTAACTTACAAAAGCTCGGACTGGAGTGCAGGTAGGTTTGGATTGGAGCCACCTTATAAGTGCTGACAGTCCAACTGGGCATGCCCATACACTTAGTTAAAATGAGTGCAATTCTGTTGCCCCTTTATTAAAATGAACTGTTATGTATAAATGTCTATACATACTGTACAGATATATGTATACATACCCGTCAATCACTATCTCACTCTTACATGCATAGTATATCTATCGCTATGTATATGTACTAATATGTATAGCTATATATATTACAATAATACATACACCCCCATATATCTACATAACGCATATATATATCATACACACACACACACACACACACACACACACACACACACACACACACACACACACACACACACACACACACACACACACACAGCTACAGTTATATACACATCCCTGTTATATACAGAAATATGTGTGTGGATGTCTGTATTGTCCGACATACCCTAATAATGGTGACTAACTCTCCACTATCACACAGCCATACTGTTGCTCAAAGGATCCAAGCCAAGGGTGCAACAGTACAAATTCCATTTACCCACAGACCCATATGCCTGCTGGATATCACCATGTAGACAGACACAGGTGGGCAGGTGCTGTAGTGTATAATGTTGTCAACACATGTATAGACAGGACAACCTTTCCCTGCCCACACATATGCCTGTGTAACTTCAAGCAGCTACATATGGCCATACTGGTAACTGTACACAAATAGCTAGGATAATTACCTTTATCCCACCGCAAAGGATACTAGATGCAGATGACAGTACGAAGCAATATCACACTGCAGACCACAGATGCTGGTCAACACAGCCCTAGTTTGTGTAATGCACAAGTACTGTGCCTGCAGTCAGAGATACAAAAGACTTAACATGTGGCACGTGCAATAAGTGTTGTGGTCTGTAGTGTATAAAGCTAGATAAGTAGGGGTTCCAATCTCACTCCACCCCATTTTGTGCATGACTGTGTCAGTGTGTGTGTATATCCTCCTACAAATGAACAGACATGTCCTCATGTGCTGTCCACCTGCAATGGTTATGCACTTTTTGGCCATGTAACTTGCTGCTGGCTTCCACACTGCCCTCTTCTACAAGGCCTGATGATGTCAGCCACCTTAAGACTACCAGCTGACAATGTAATATCAGATGTAAGCTGTGGCACATGCAACAGGTACTGTTATCTGTAGTGTATAAGTCTAGGTAAGTAGGGGTTCTAATCTCACTCTGGCCCACTTGGTGCATGTTTATATATCCATATGGCATAACCTTGGTATCCTAGACATATGTAGGGTTTTGCAGTGTTTTATTTGTAGAGGGTGATGTGGCCCCCCAAAGGACTAACCATAACAAAGTCTGCGTATGTCATCAAGCATAATATGTCCTAAAATTATAGTACTAGCAGACGTGAGGTGTGTTGCATGCATCACATACAGGACAAGAGGAACACGTTACAGGATCAGGTTAGTGTGCACTGCGTGTGTGCCTTGGCATGTCCTGTATGCACTGATTGGAAGTGGTGCTAGCCTTAATGCAGCCATGTGTTTGTGTGAGCCTGTTAGAGCATTTTACAACATGTTATGAAACCATGGGATATATCA
The DNA here is from genome assembly GCF_019279795.1 of Protopterus annectens. Lineage (NCBI taxonomy): Eukaryota > Metazoa > Chordata > Ceratodontiformes > Protopteridae > Protopterus > Protopterus annectens. Next base: position 1,039,303,921 of record NC_056731.1, on the reverse strand, counting down.
ATTGAACACAGAGAGTGCTGTAGCCTTCGACTGTCACTGGTCAGAAAGATGTGGATGCATTCACTGTTGTGCAACCAATACTGACAGGTTTGGGGTGTACATCCCAGACTGGCATTGGTATGCTGAATGTGGCAGTCACCACAGCTATCATTGTGTGCAATGGCACCCTTGCCATGTCACTACACAGGCATATCATACAACTGTAGCAGCCACACAGGTTCCAAGGTACACCAATACAAATAGCAGAGAAAATGTCTTATGGAGTCCATGTAAGGACCGTACATGTGTAATCTGTCTCCAAAATGCTTTGGAGGGGATGTGTATGTCACCATACAGGGAAGTGTCAGTTCCCACTGTGTACTTCCTGTATATCCATGACAGGACTAGCACACGTGTTACCTGTGCTACACATCAACAACATCAGTGTGATATGCATATTGCATGCTGGTGAGACAGGTATGTAACACAGGGGGTACACCATCCATGAAATAGACCCCCCATGCATATCACACACAAATCTGCTTTGACACACATCATGTGCAGGTTCCATACTGGAATGTAGAACCAAAAAATCATAACTGTTGCCAGGCAACTGTGGGTACTGGACACAGGATATATGTAGATGTGTCATCTCCATCAAAACCTTGTTGGCACTTATGAAGGGTAGCAGACCTTCTCACAGATTAGGGATGCATGAGTATGCTGAATACAAAAATTGTCCCTGCTAGCCTATTATATACATATGAACCTATGGAGCCATACAGTTATAGTGCTATACCTTGCTGACAACATATGTCTGCTGTGCAGACATGCCATCCTGTGGTGCTTTATTTCCATTGTGTATCCATAGGTTATCCCAATAGACTCCTGTAACAGAAACATAAACAGGCCCATGACACACCTGTCATTGTGGAACTATACAGCCAAATCAACAACATACAACATAAGGACCACATAAGGTACACAAATGCATGTGGTGTACTAATGACAAATACCAGTATATAGTATCTCTTGTTAACCACTGCAAGTGGCATGGTGAACCAACACTGCATTACACAAGTACATATTAAGTAATATAGTCACCCTGTGCATCAGACCCATAGCTTAATTTCCACTGCATCGATGTCAAGGATGGCAGGGATGTGGCACAGGTATCATCACTTGCACAGAGTGTTGTGTGGGATGGATGAGGCCTAGGCTAGCCCAAATGGTAGACAGCATGTGTGTGAGTTGGGGGAGCAAGTAAGATGGACCATGGAGAGGTGCTGTGTGTGTCTGTAGGTGACCTGCATTTTACAGTGGTGTGTGAGTGTGTGCATGTACACAGTCAAGCGCAGTGCTAGCTCTATACATGTGTATGTTGGACAGCTTTGGACCATACATGGGATAGTTGGCAGTTCACCGTCTCCAGCCCCAAACATGGCAATTGGCTCTGCCAGGAGTTGCACTGGCACCGCCATGCCCAAGGTCAGAAGCAGTGCTATTGCCTCACAATGACTGTTGTCTGCTGGGACTGTGTCCCCCACAAGACCACCCATGACCACGAGCCCATGGCCTGCCACATTTTGGTGTGGACAGCACACTCCCTTCTGTAGTGCTGGATGTACTGCCACTATGGGAGCGTGAATGTGCACGGCCACATGGACTCTCAGCAGATGGTGTTGCTGACCTATGTCAATGGGTTCAATGCTCAGTTCCAACCACACATTCCAGCACAGTAAATGTGCAGTCCAAGACAGACAATCTCAGCCCACTGTCTGATCCCTGCATGAATGACATCAATGAACTGATCCAGAGTGTCTGCAATGCAGTAGAGGCTGTCACAGATGTCATCCATAACCATAAGCATATGCTTGGTGTTCTGTTAAGAGTTTTTCTGTGCCTCTGTGACAGCCGGAAACATGCACGTGGTGAGCCATGATGTGACACCTGCAACAGGTGATGGCATCCTACAAGCATCCCTGTCAATCCTCCTTTGTGGGATCTCACCAGCTCTCTGGCTATGGCCAGTGTTTACACTCACTGAAGCCAAACTTTCTTATTCAATGTCTCCATCTTCTGACTGTCCAATATCTGTGGCCTTCAGGGATGGGGTATGTGTGGGCATACAGATTATGTGCAGTGACAATGGGGGCAGAAGAGTGATGTGTACCTCTGGGACAGATTCAGCCCCCAACACCCCACAGGTGCCTCACTGTGGCCACCAACATCATCAGTGTCCGAGGAGACACTGGCATCAGGTTGTGTAGGGGACAGACTCCAATCCCCATGGTCACCTGCAATAATAATGAAAAAATCAGTACACTACTACCTGCACTTTTGTGCATCCAAGACTCTTAATAATGAAGACCTACAACTGAATTAGCGGTCAAATAACTTTCTTCTCCACCTTCGTTTTCAAAGCACTATCTCAGAACACAATTTAAGTTCAACTCAGTATCTTTATAACCATCACTTGAAGTAAATCATGTCAGGCATGACCAGTAATATTTACCTTTTACTTATTCAGTATGGCACTATAATTGATAAAACAACATGTAACACCTAGTATAACTCTCTTCACCATTATATGGAAATATACATTTCACTGCCTAATATATTTGCCTTCAAACAGTTGTATTTTAAAAGGTGTTTTAGATTCATTGCCTCATTTAAACCAGGAGCCTTATCTGCTCTTACCTGTAACTGCCAAATTGTATCTGTTTGTTGAACTGCATTCCTGTGACTACCCCCTCTTGAAACCTTTGGTACCTCTTCCAGACTGGCATTTGAAAACATCCTAAACTGTTTACACACATAATTATGTGTACATAGGTCATTGATCTGGCCCTTAACTGTACTAGACTATAATTGTTTTTAACAAAACAAGTGTCATATTTACCATGGGCAGGACCACAGCCTTGATCAATATCTGATGGACCTGTGGAAAGTTGAGGGTGGGGTAATGTCAGTACCAGTGCATGTTGCAGCACAACATGGTAATACATCCATATATCTCACATTTCCAGTAGCTACTGTGTTCCTTGTATTGGTCCCAATCTGCATATGAGTGTATACCTGGTATTACACCCCCAAAGAACAAAGACTTGACCCACACATAAAAGTGTCTACAGTCTGACACACTGACTGTTACAGTATTACAATGCTGATCACAATCAGCTTACCTGCACATTCCTCAGCTGTAGAAAATGTGGCACCCAGTTCCATGATGTACAGTGTGATGGATGCCTGGGAGGTGTTGCATGTGCCTAGGTATGCCAGGAATTCCTCAGCGGCTAAGAGTTATTGTTCTGCTGCATGCCTGACATTGGTAACAGCATGATCCCTGGCTATACCCGCTGCCCATCGACATTCATTATTAATAATATCAGTTGCCTGGTGTTGAACCTGATCATATGTCCTACCCTTCTGGCCTGTGACATTAACGTCACAGACAAGGTCTGACCCAGTGCAGCCCACTGTTCCCTATTATGTCTCCCCCAGTATAGCAGGATGTCATAATGCTGCCTTGGTCCTTGCAAGATTATCTCATTCTCTGTACCCAAGAAGGGTGGATGTCGTCTGTGGTACATTATTCCTGAAAGACAACACAAGTGAATCAGATACATGGAGGTCCACTATGTAAAGATACAGCAAGGGCAAAATGGCTGGCACTATCCACTGCTTGCTCACACATGTCAGACCCTACAGTGTGACAACATACAACATGTGTGGATCCAACTTAGATAGGATCAATAGTGAAGTATTTCTTTGTATGCCATGAAAAATACGTTGTCACAGAGTGTAGGTCTGTAGCAGAAACCTTTACTTAGAGCTGTGTGTACCACAGGGTGCAGCTGCTGCTGCAAGTAATTGACATAGGCGGAGAGTGTGAACCCTTTGAAGGACAACAGTCTGTAGCTGTATCTGTGTCAGCTGTGTCAGCCTTGTTGTAGAGGCAGTGCCAGGGTGAGGGTACCCTTTACACTCCAATTAAGACGAATTTAAGGTACATATGTTAGGCAACTGTGTCAATAACAGAGTACTAGACAACATTTAGTACTGCTACATGGATATTTGAACTGTGTCCCTACCTGCAGGCCTGTGACCTCATGCACTGAAAAGGAGTTTTTTTTTTTTTTGATTTTCAAAGCTTTGTGTAGATAAAAGGATGTATTTGTGATCCATTAACTGATGTTGTCACAGTAATGTAACTGAAATGCAGCACAAAATTGGATTTGATCCTAAGACTGTGTGTGACAAGATGTACTATATGCAAGTCATTTAGCAGATTGGGCTAATGAGTCACTGCTACAGCAGGTGTATTTGAAAAATATATGCACAGAGGCTGTAACAAATATTTTCTACATCTGTCAGTAAGTGCATGGCTTTATATGGATGTATTTCTGCACCAGAGTCCCAGTTGAACATGTATTTTGCCATTAATGCCTTAGCAGATGATATTCTACATGTTGCTGATAAAAGGGCACATTTGCCTGCTATCACAGGCCTCAGTTACATCCATTATCATGTCTTTAGCTGTCTAATGGTGCACTATTGCACCAGAATCCAGTGTACACTCCAATTTTTTCCATTACTTTTTATTCCAGTTTGTGCGGTGTGGCACAGTGTGCAGCTCTGCTGAAACACGCCTAATGACTGCAATTAGCAATTATTATGTTTTGTGGAAACCACCTGTTTCATGTAAGAGTTGGATGGTCTGGCGGCTTAATACAGCGTGCTGCAGGTGTGATAGGCTTGGGTTCGAAACATGGCAGAGGTGTTTATTTTGTACATGTGACTTACAATGTTAGAAACACATATACAAATTATAGCTGTATTTATCTGAGAGTAGCAAAGCTGAGCGGTGGCGTGTCATGTTGTACAGTGCCACTCAAAAGAAAATATGATGAATAGAAAAAGGGGGGGTAGGAAAGTGGTGAGATTGGGGCGAGCAGGGTGAAAAACATATTAATGGCAGGGAGGGATGTGCAGGAAGGGTGTAGGAAAGAACCATAGCTATGCATTTCTTGTACAGCAACAACTGTGCAGTTTGACAGATTTGTAGATGAATTTGGATTCTCAAATCCCAGAGGGAGGGTTGAGGACAACCTAACTGCATTGTCAAGCCAAATTAACTGAATTAAAGCGCTATGTAAGGGACAATATTTTTTTGGGGGACAGGTGCCCATTTTTTTAAGGTGAGGATTTGAATGTTGGGGAAGGGACATAGCTATGTGTGGGGGAGGTAAGTTGGGTAGGTGAGGATGTATTTGCAAACAGACAAGACAGACAAGACACCCGACAGGTGTGACACATGAGAGGGTTGAACACCTTGGACAGGGAGGGTGTTGTGGAATCCGAGTCCCAAGTGCCTACAGACTGCAGCAGCATGACTCACATCCCTGCCCGTAGGACTGTTGACACTGCTCCATCACTGCACTGAGGGTGGCTGTGCTGGAGGCTGGGCACCAAGGTGTGGCTGCCCACCAGGGTGGCCAGCATGCCCTCAATCCGGTGCAGGCATTGGTCACAGCCACGGTGGAGTATCCTGTGCACCAGGACTAGTAGCTCATCCTGAATGACTAGTCTCCCTCTGCCACCCCTCCAAGTGGAGGACTGGGCTGCATCCCCCGGGGCAGTACTACCCAACAGAGCAGGTAGTGCAGGGGCAGCAGAGGGATCACCATTGGTCTGGGTCCCAGATGTGCTGGGACCCAGTGTCATGGCTAATTGAGGCAAAATAGGGGGATCAGATGAAACTGGGCTACCTTGACCTGCTGTGTAAATGAGGTAAAGCAATAAATTGCAGTTAGTAACATCCAAATCATTGTTAGTATTAACAGAATGGAATAGCATATTTATTAATCCACATAATATTAATGTATATTATGTGCAAAACAGCATTATGTAACAACAGTCAGTATGGTACCAGCATGCCAGCGTGAAGTAATCCATAAGGCCAACAAAACAGTTAGCTTAACAAAATATATTAATATTGAATCATGATAAAACATAACAATAATCAACCACATTTTCTAAAATATAGCAAGTTTAACAAATTATGTTAATATTAAATCATAATAATACATTACAATAATGAATAAATTAAGATAAGGGGTGTGAGAGAGAGAGAGAAAAAAAAACATTCCATTAGTGACATTGCAGATGATATCCCTGACAACACTGGTCATACATACTTCTACAGGTGTGTACTGACAGTTGTGATTACAGTGACTACAATTCTCCTATAGCTGCTGTAGCACATAAATACTTATTAAGCTGGTAGCATGGGACAGTAAGAGCTAAGCTCTAATAAATGCAGGTACAGAATTTTCAGAACGGTTTCACATAATGTGGACTTATATAACTACCAGGGTGTTCTATAAATGGATTTTGTAATGCATTTCATTCCAGGATATCATTTATCTTATAAACATGTGACAGTTGGCTTACAAAGTTTTAATTACATTACGAGAAACTGTGACACTTGAGAGGCATGTTTGTGTACAGTAATTAAACTAGACAGCCGTCATGGCTTAGTTGGCAGGCATGGGTGTAGAACCCACTAGGTGTGACTGCAGGGGACATCTGCAAATGATTTAATAATGGACTACAACAGCATACTAAAGACATGCAAGAGATACAGCAATACTAGGATTATGTAGTTTTATTTCTGAATCAACACTGCTGATGAACACATTATTCTTGATATTGAGTGTAACATTCTGTGAGATCTAAACACAATATCTGCACATAATACGGGCCAACTAACCCATAACATTTTTTTGTTCTTGGGGAGAGAGTAATTGAGAGCATTACTTGACTAATACTGAAAATGTAGTGTTACAAAGCACTGGATTCAAACACAGGACTGCTTGTGGCAAAATGTACTGTGTGCAAAGAATTTAACAGACTGCACTACTAAGTCTCTGCTAAATACAGGGTGACTGATACTTGCCTGGAGATCACCTGGAAACATACTATGAATTTTGCAATACAAGTTATAGGACTTTCCTCTAACATTCTAGTACTGTTACAGTATTATACTAGACTGCAATGATAACAGAACACACATGCATGGTATACAACCATACTGCATATATTACTACAGCTTTATTTCTCTTTCAACAACACTGGTGAACACATATTATTGGTTTAAAATATCTTTGAAGTCCACACACACTATATGGCCATGGAGTGGGCTACCTTTACCTGAAGTCTGTGTAAGACAGAGCATTATGTGACTGGTGCTGGCCTAGAGACAGCCTTGAACAGTACTATGAGTTAAGCAATGCAGTTTGCAGATATTAGATTTGCGTTCTACAGCTATTACAGTGTTATACTTGACTGCAGCAACCTTACCTTACAGACTCAATGCATACAGCTCTACTGCAATGGCTATGACAAGACAGTTCTGATGTACACTATTGCCCTTGCTGGTATTGGTGTTGTTTCTTGTTTTTATTGAACTATAGTTGTTATTATTCATTTATTGCACTACAGCTCTAATTCCACATTTATTGCACTACAGACTTTATTGTATATACTTTACTGTAGTTAATGCTTTACTCTTTCTTGCTTATTGCACTAAAGTTGGCATAATACATCCATACTCATCATGCTTATGGCACAACCTGGCCAGGTGCCTGGCATGGGACTTAACATTGCAAGCCCTCTCAGCTGCAACTATTGGTTGAGAAGCACACAATTATGCATACCAGTTTTGCAGACAATCAGCTTGCAATTTGTTTAGACAGCAGAAAACATTCTTACATACTTGTGGGGCATTCCCTGCCATCGCTTCTTGAACCAAGGTGTCCAAGGTTCCCCTCTTTTGCCTTTTCAGGCTGTCGTGGTTGTGACAACATTGCTCAACTATGTGGGAGATATCAGTAACATTGGTGAGTTCTCTGGCCACCAGTTCTAGGCCTCTGCCTTACACTTTGAGCCCTAAAAGCCACCCTGCAGCAGCCTATCGTGATGTTTTTTACAAGGACCCCAACCATGACTATGGACCCCTGAATGTCCCACCCCTGCATCCAAAAGTGCACAGCTTCCCCAACACCATAGCCATACTGATAGTTGATTTAAATCCAATGGATTCTGCAGATTTCCTGCATATTTTGCTTAATATAGGCTGCTTTGCCACCCTTACACTCATTGAACAGCATTCAAAAAAGTGCCACATCACATAGCAGTGTTCAAACCAGCTAAGCAGAGCTAAGTAGAGTGAGAACTCGCACAACTGTGGTTTAAGCGAAGTGTAGCACCACACAAACATTGGCAATTGTTAAGTTTATGGACTGCTTAGCATGACTGAGCAGAGCTCAGCAGAGCACAGCAGAACATGGCAGTACCATATTTTACAATTTTATTATTAAATTCTAGAAAAATAGTTCAGCACATTACAAACATGTTCTGCTGGCTATGGATTCAAACCCAGGACCTACTACTCATCTGGCCATAACTCTACCCATTTAGCTACTTGGATATTATGAAAACTGGTATACCTTCACATATACTACTGAGCAACGTGTAAGCTTTGCTGGGCACTGCACAGTGCCACACAAACATGCGTAAACACATGTAAGCATACATAAAACTTTACATAACAAATTAATTACATAGGTTCATAGGTTCTTTACATTCAAGCTTTGAGTTTTTCACGATACCTGAGTGGGTATTGTGTCAAGCCTTTGCCAGGTCGAGGTAGGCTGTATGGACTGCCTTTACCTCATCAATGGCCTTGGTGACTGTCTCAATGAACCTGTCAGCCAATGTGTAGGTTAATGTGTATTTTCATTTCATCATTACATCATATTCTGAGGATATGATATCTTTCTAGGTTCCTAACATTCTAAAACATAGCTAAATGATATGATTATCTTTAGAGGTCATGGCGATTTTTTTTTCTCTTTCAAAATTTTTGATGATTTTTATAGAGAGCTTTTAGTTTTAATTTATAAAGATCAAAGGTGTCTTACCTTCAAGGATTTTTGCTCTTCTTGTAGTAGCTTTCCTCCTTTTGTTGTAGACTTGTTTTATGGCTGGGGTCCACCAGACTGGATTTGGGATTGACAGTCCTGCAGCTGTCCTGTGCTTGTAGAGGCATTTGTAAGTGATTCAGCTGGGTGAGTAATGTTACCACACTGGCTCAGGCCTTAAAGGAGACCACAGTAGTTTTTAGAAGTGTGAAATGTGACTAGTTGTTCCAACTTTGGGATTCTCCAGGAATCTCTTAGGTTAGAGTGTTCGGGTTGAGTAGTGTTCCAGTGTGTCTAGGTAGTTGGGTTGAAGGTCACCTAGCAGTGATGATGCATTTATCCCTTTAATGTTTTCAGGGAAGGCCAGGCCATGGGTGAGTTTGAGAGGTTTGAGAGGAGTGTAGGTTGTAACATGCCACAAATTGCATTGCAGTTGCCTATAGTGTTAATTGATGGTCTCCGGATGCATCGCGATCGGCTGTTACTAACCTTGAGGTGTGGGTGTCCTTCAATTTCTATTTTTAGATGTCTGTCATGTGTCACCTATGTATGTATGAGCTCTGCTCGACTTTGCTGCAATCCACGCCATACTGCACACACAGCAATTAAAAAATATTTGTAAAATACAAATAAATGTTATTGTGATTATTAATTATATACGGTTCCTATTTTTAGATGATAAATGCACCAAAAAAGCCTGTATACAAACTTTGTTTATTGCAGTGAAAATACACCAAGATTAAGCACTTTCCTCTAATTTATTTATTAACTAGTTATTTACTTATGCATGACTGCTGATTTTTTTATTGGCTGCTTTGACATGTGATTGGCTTATTTAAATGATTATGTCATGTGTTTCCAAATGACTCTGAGGAAGCCAGATTGTCACTGGCGAAAGCGCTTAGTCTTTTGGGATCATGTATTGTGGATTAATAAAGCGGAGCTCTTTGGCCATTTATGGTTGTCTATTTTTTATTTTAATGGTTATTAGTTTTCCCTTGTTGGGCAATAGTTTGTTTATATTTTTCTGATGAGACTGGCATCCCCATTATACTCAGTGACAAAAGCACTCTGGTAATTGTTGACGTTCTCATAGTTGGGTGAATTTTATATATATATATATATATATATATATTTTTGAATGACAGTGTAATTTTCTTATTGGTTGATCAAAATGAGGTTTAGTACTTAACAAGCAGCACCATTGCACTTGTTTTATCTGATGAAGTCTGTTTTTAACTGACAAAAATGCTGTGTGGATTATTCCTGCGTTTATGTTCCTGAATTCGCTTAATAAGGCCTGATTTCAACTTGAGTGTTGTTGTCAAGCCTTCCTTCAGTTCTGGCTGGTTTGTTATTTGGTTCTTGCAGTTTTCTAGCACTTTCCCTGCTATACTTTTTTAGTTAGATTCAGTAAAGCCTACACAGTGCGCTTAAACCATCTGTGCATCGTTGCATGATATGCACACAGTAACGCACTGTTTTTTGTATTCAGTAAGCAGCTCTACACACTGTATAGAGTCGCACAAACATGGTAAACATCATGGCATGCAAATTCCAGCATTTGCAGCTGAATTTTAAGCTAAATGACCAATCGAAAATGGTGGAGCTATTCAACAAGCTATAAAGCAATTGTGTAGCCTTAGTGCAGGTTTTGTCTGTGAATTCCAAAACCTATTGGGATACAGCCACAGAAACAATGTTAGGGGCTGTTGTTGCTCTTATTCATGTGTAGGTGCAACATGCTCAAGTCTATGCTGCTTCTACTGCTAATAAACCTCAGCCAAAAAGGAGAAGGGTGTTTGGACCCCTTTTAACATTTTATGGTCTGCATGAGGTGGAAATTGTAGAGCATTACAGGGTGGATAAAGACACACTGCAGGAACTCTGCAATCTCTGTCATCCTTAATTGAGAGCAAGGACAAAAGGAGGACTAAAAGACTAAGGTATGTGTAAAATTTAGAATATTAGCTACTGGAAGCTTCCAGAGTCCAACAGAAGACATGCTGTGGGTGCCAGGCATCAGCATTCAGGTTCCAAAATGAATTCCTGAATGTTATGCTACAACATGCCAGTGACTACATACATTTTCCCTGAACACCCAAAGATAGAGCCACAACTAGGCAGGATTTTTAACCTGTAGCACACTTCCCTGAAGTCTTCGGTTCCACAGACTGCATGCACATCGAAAGCAAAACACCACCCAGGGAACACGGAAGGGTGTACATAAACAGAGAGAGCTTTCACTTCATTAACTGCCAGATCATGTGTAATGTTATGGGAATCATGCTGAATGTGTGCACTGGCTACCCCGGCAGTTACCACGACTCCCATATCTGGCACAACTCTCAACTTTATCAGATGTTTTCTTAGTGGGGATATTCCACAGGCACATTTACTGGGGGATGAAGGCTATGCACTCTAACCATGGCTGATGACACCCATCAAAAATGCACATGCACCAACCTGTGAATGCTATAATAAGGCACACACTCAAAAAAAATATCATAGAACATGTGTTTGGGCTGCTGAAGTCACAGTTCCAGTGCCTAGATATATCTGGGGGATCCCTGCAGTCCAATGCCTCATACATGTGCTGAAATCTCATCATCTGTGCCATCCTTCACAATATTATTCTGAGAAAACAGCCTCAGCGGGAACACCAAGGGCAAGAAACACACATCCCACCTCTACTGGCAATGTCAAGTGAGGAGTTAGAGGGGAAACCTCCAGCCACTGTGGGTGGAGGCAGATATAGGTGTGGACAATATGCCATCCCCCTGGCCAAGAGGCAATGGATAGCACCTATGCCCACCACCTAAGAGGTGAAAACCTTCATCCTATGCACATACAGTAACACTGATGTCAGGCAATGCTCACAACTTTTACTTCCCATGTAATAGATATGTACTGTTAGCATCACACAAAGTCAGCCCCAAATTAAAACACTTGCAACTGCTGGACTTGCAAGGTAAGTGTTGAACCTGGAATAGGAAAATAAATACCTAAGAACACAAATGAATGACATATCCTTGCATACTGTTACTTGTTAATGTAATAATGTAACTAAGAAGAATGTTACATCATGTGACAACACTGACTTATGTCAATACATGTGATCTCTGTCAACTAATAGGCCTCATGCATCAAAATATTGTCACATTCTTACCTTTCAAATGTACAGATTTTCACAGAAAGTCCAGATTTTGGCCTCATATTTTTGGTCTTTTTTTCATTGTGTTATTCTGGCAAATTACTGGCAATCTGTTAAATGCTGAAGTTAGAAAATAATGACTGACATTTTAGTTTCAGACTTCATATCCTTCAGAAAATTTATGATAATGGAAAACATGTTATTATGTCAACTTTCTAAGTTTGTAAGAGCAAAATAAAATTAAAAATTGTCCCTATTTTTGGGCCTTTGTCCAGCTTTTTTGGTTTAAGAGGTTGTTAGGTATGCACACAGTAGAAACACCTGTAAGAAAGTAGTACAGTTTTAAAAAGCACTCTGTCACCAATGCACCCTGGACATCAGACAAAAGACTTATGTATCCCTATATCCACAAGATAGAAAACAAGGTGATGGCACAGTTATTATTTGCACATGGCGTTGTTTGGGGCTGGGCAGGAGACCAAGGTGAGTATATGTGAGAAAGAAAGAGAAAAAAGCAGACATTTGGATAAAGTAGCAAATGGCTACTGAGACAGAATGAGCTGTAAGTCTCACAAATGACCCATGCAACTGTTATGCATGTGTGTCTGTATGAGCACTCAAGGTGAAACGTGTGAGTGCCTTCAAGAACACTGCCAAGCTCTGTGCTAGCTCTATATCCTGGTATATTGGACAGGTGTGAGCTGTGCATAGTAGAGGTAACAGTTGATTTTCATCATACTCAGCCATGAGAACTGTCTCTTCCAGGAGTTGCACTGCCATGCCCATGCCCCTGTTTGGATGCACTGCTGCTTCCTGAATGTGACTGATGTCTCCTGGATGAGTTCTCCTCATGAGTACACTTAGGAACAAGATTCCATATCCTATCATGTATGGGGTGTTCACACCTCAATCACTAATGAAGCAGTGGAAGTAATGCCACTACAGGAGTATGACCAGGCATGGCCACATTAGCTAACATCTAATGATGATGCTGACCTATGTCCAGGTGGAAGCCACCCCCCTCCCAGCAGACGATCCATCACAGACACTGCCTTTTCAATTGTGTCAGTCATCTGATCCACTGAATTAGCCACACAGTGGAGGAAGTCATGCTTCTCAGCCTGCAACACATCTATAACCCTAAACATGTCCTTGGATGCTCTATTCAAATGTGCCTGCAGCTTTATGATGGCCCTAAACATACTTCAAGTGGCACATAAAGACACAGCAGCATCAGGCGGAGGGTGGACAGCAGACTTCCTACAAGCACCCTTAACAACCCTCCTGCATGACACTTCACTCACACTTTGGCTATGGCCAAAGTCAACCAGCACTGAAGCTGCAGTAACCACACTACCCTAAGGAAGTGCATCACTCTCCAGCTATTAAATATCTGAGGACTCACTGGAATAGGTATATGTAGGCCTACTGGCTATGTCTGATGGAAGTACAGGGGATGGCTGAATGCCAACCTCACCATCATATTCAAACTCTGCACCCCCTAACAGTGCCTGTGTTTGGCCACCATCATCATCCGAGTCTGTCAACACTTTGACATCAGCTGATAAGAGTCCTACACTTCCACTGTCAGGATCATCTGTGATAATAAGTAATAAACACAGGAAAAAAATTAATGCCTAACTAAAATTAATATATGATAAAATAACACTGGTCCCACAATCACAAATGTTACAGCGATACACATATGTACTCATGGCACCCACCTCACACATATGGATAGATCCATACTTCTGACAAATGGTCATCAATAATCAAACAAAAACATTTGGGCTAACATGTGTAGATGGTTCCACACTTGCTATAGAGGATGGTCTTGGAAGACATTAAGCAAAAGGTAAGGACACAATAATCACAATTCCAATAACAAGGGTGCAGTCAGTATTTTTGCCTTTACATGTCTATTAACAATACTTTTAACTGAAACTTAGCTGACACATCCACCCAATTCCCATGTGTAATGAACAAAAATGTGTTGATATCTATTATCAATGTATCAGTAGGTTCAACCAAAAAAAAAACACAAATTAAAATAACAATGAACTATTACTTACAATATTTTACTATACAATAAAATGTTATAAATTGACATATGTAAGTTTTCCTGAAAGCTCATCCTGGAGCATACTTTTCCTCCCAGAAACATCAGCAACAACATCAAATGCATGTTGTTGTGCACTTTCCACTGAGCTCTCTGTATCTCTGACAGTGGACAGGAACTCATCATTTAGTGTTGTGGTGGCTCTGTGGCAGCCCTGCCTATAGTCAGCCTGTTGCAGCCCCCTACAGCATTGACATCATTCACTATCTGGTTCCAAATCTGCATTCTGTCAAACATATCCCCACATCCATTCTCAAACAGAAAGGCACCATGGGTCCTAATGCTTGGACAATGACATAATTTTTGGGTCACTGTAAGGGGGTTTATGGGGCTGGTACACTCTGGTGCCTGATCCTAGGTGACATAAAACATAAAACAGAAAAGAAGGCTCTAACACATAAATATCACATAATTAAATTCCTGCTTATATATGCACATGTTATATTTTCAATATTATCTAATGGAGAAACACAGTTCAGGTATTAAAATATAAGGTTATGTAGTTGTAACATATCACAGTCACACAGAAACCAAGGTTTGATCCAAAACAAAGGAATAACAAGAGCAAACATCTTTAAAAAAATTGTGTTGTGGCAACATGTGATGAGCCCTCTTTATCTCAGGACAGTAACTAAGGAGTCTCAATCCTCAACACTGTCTCCGATGAGGAAGTGTCACTAAAGGCAGGGATAAAAATATACAATTTCCCCAAAGAGTACATCAGGAACAGGTTCCAAACCTGGGACTGGACTATATGCTTCACTCCAGGTCCCCAAATGAGTCTCCACACTAACCACTGCAGAACACTGTTTCTCAGATCTAGGTATCTGATACACTCACTTTTAAATGTCTGATATTCACACATGCACACATTTGGGAAAGACTGATACAGATTTACCTGCTGTGTTTCTTTGGCCAGATTACAAGGTAGTGGCTGCCACTAGTCAAATACTACAATACTCCTCAAAGAGAGTGTTCAGTTATATTGGTTAAAATAGATACTGAAACAAATGGTAGCATGTATCCCAAGCAGTAAGGCTTTTCAGAGTGGCTCTAGTTTTATCACAATAAGCATAAACACTCTCAAGTTATTAAAATATCCATTTAGTAACCATCCACAATGAGAGGTAGTAAAACATTTAATAATAAATAAAAGGATTAAAAACATGTAAATACTGAATAACTGATTCCAATAAACAACAAAGTTTCACACACAGGGAATATGAAAATGATACTGTAGGATAGATTTCACATTCATTTTAGAAAACCTCTAACTATCTGTAGTTCCCTGACTGTCTGAAGATTAACTGTCCCTATCTAACCTAAATACCTCAGCAAGGCAAGATTATACTTTTACATCTTGCAAGGCAAGATGAGGAATTATGCCCACACTCCAGGCTGTTGCCTATCCTCAGCAACTGAAACAACCACTCTGGAAACAACTGAACAATAACTGAACAACTGACTCAGAACCTGCTTTTATAGCAGATTTTGTAAAAGTAACAGAAAGCTGGTACAAGACTTCTACTCTCATATCAGACTTTGAAAAGTAAACAAACATCTGCAGTGAAGATTCTATTCTCCCAGCTCTGGCACACAATGACATTACATCTAGGTCAGCTGACTGGCATAACATACATTCAGAATTCTCTTAAAAAAACTGTACATTTGGTCAGCCAGAATAAGACTGTTTGACATTCAAACGTCTTGCATAAATCAAAGTGATAATCAAAAGGCATAAACGTATTTACAAAATTTTAGCTTGCCATGCTGGCTTATGTAACACAGCATAATTTGCATTTATTTACAATTATTTGCAAAACTTCAGCCAGTCATGCTAGCACAGATAACAATATATAATATCCTCACACAACACACAGATGGTACTTAACTACTCCACCCCCAAAACAAGGAATTGCACTTAGTCAATTGTTATAAGTGCTTTCAAAAATTCTTGCAAAATGTGTACACATTTGCAACAGAAAAGTCATTTATATATGAATGCAAGTCAGCTCTTCCTGTAGCCAGCACTCTACTACAGGTGTCTATGGGCCATCTTAGAACCCTAACACCGCTGTGTCATTGAAAATATAGGACATAACATTTCATTGAAATAACATAGAAGAGTGTAAGATAACCAGTTTTAACAATAAGAAATGTGAAGAAAATTAATAAGGCTATGTATCTGAGAAAGTAAAATGACTTGACAAAAATGCCTATGCCAAAAGTGAACTTGTAAGAAGTGCATACAGTTAAAAGTTCTATTTTTAATGCATATATATGTAAAATATTATACTTGTAACATGTGATCAAATCTAGCATGTACCAAAAAAATTCAGTAATACCTTAGCAAGATCAGAAGTTGTCTGTGCAGACAAATCCAAATAAATAGCAATCTTCTTCTGTGTTGTCCACGTACACAACTCTCCTCACCCTTGCTGCATGGTTACCATTTTATATTGTTGCTTCAGGCATCTGAGCAAGCTGAATATGCAAATGAGGTGTGAACTTATTAGAAATTGTTGAATCCTGAAGTTTTGACTTCTTGTAGCAGGTGTAAACATAGATTGGTGAATACCTCAGTGTTAGTTGTTAATGGATTGCAACTGTGAATGATTACTTGTAGGGAGAAGGAAAACACAGTAGCAATTCAGACTCACTTACCTGCAGTGTGTCACCCAGGTTACACTTAGAAAGTGTAGAAGTAATTGTATCAAGCTTTTAAATGGAAGTGAGCAGCACACATTTCTCATTTTTTGTTCATTAATAGCCAAACTCACCTGTCTTTGTTGAAACTGTATATTAGTCTCATGTAATATCTTCATACATTTTAAGGACAATAATACAAAATGCCCTACAGACTGCATGTGTGAGATTACAGGACAAATAGAAGAATGAACAAATACAAACAGAAGACAGAGCTGCATTGGTGCAAACAATACGACACAAACACGGTGAAATGGATTAAGTTCAATTTCACGTAACTTACTTCTGTGATGAAGACTGCATACATTACATCTGTGAATCAAGTGTGTGTATCACACTTGGTAAACACCATGAAGTGCAATCTGTATAGTATATTTAGATCATGTTTCAAGTCCCACATTATCTCTAAATGATGAAACCTGATAAACACTTGTTAAAAGAATACTGCATATAGAGCTTTGCCTGTCACAGCTGTGCATTGCTTAGCTGTGTGCAAACAAGGTCTAATGGCCCAGACAACAAGCATACATTGTCAGTTTCAAAAAGGATACATTGTTACCATTTCTGCTTACCATTGCACAAACACGCTAAGCAGCATTGTGTGACAGTCCAAACACCTGTAGGTCCAAAGCTCCTGCAGACAATAGGCAGACACATGTCAATTTCAGAATGGATGCATTGTTGCATCTTTTGCTTACTATCGTGCAAACATGATAAAAGCAGAAAGTACTCAATTTCAAATGGTACATTCTATCATGTGTGGTTTGCCACCATGTAAACATGCTAAGTGGTGGAACAAGGTGATCAGCACACATCCATAATTATGAATGTGAAAACAAAAAGCTGCTGCCTAGCTGGCCATATGGCAGCAGTTGTAAGTTAAGGGTTACAGGACAAGTGAGCATGTGCTCTAATCCAGCAAAAGCAAGCTTTCATTACTGCTGTTCAACTTTGATTTATATAAAAATTAATAGCAGAAAAAATACTTACACATAGAAATAACTATACTGTTAAAACAGAGTAAAGGCACTCATATTAAAATGTCATATAAATATTTATTTAGACTGATGAATGCATATATATGTAAATCCATATGTATACTGTTGATATAAATCAATTGAGTAATGTTTGTTTTTATAAAGTACTTCACTGTAGTCATTCCCTCTAATATTTCCAATAATTATCCCATGTAATTATCTAATGACATCATGAATACATTTGTAAAAATACTAGATAGAACTGAATTTAAACCCTGTATCATCTGTGTTTATAGCAAGTACTTAGTGCTCTTACATGTGCTGCAATAGACTCAGCTAGACAGAAAGTGTGTTTCTTCCACTTAGTACTGTCTAAAGTGTTGTCGCTTACTGTGTTTGCATTGAGGAACATGGAACAATTCAACTCTTATAAGTTTCTGAATGAAACAGAGTCCCTTGCTTACTCATTGCTTAATTATGTGCTAACAGGAAAATCAGTATAATTTTTTTAAGGTTATACATTTATGACACAACACATCTGAAAATAACTAGTTATGAACACCATAGAATTTATTAGTTGCGCCCACCATAGCTAGTATGGATAAGTATCTCTCAGGTTCAACTAGAGTCCTTAAATGTGCATTTCATGTGTGTAAACACTTAGCCATCAACTGCACAAACCAGCTGCTTGGTGTTTGGATATGGAAAGTGCTTATCTGTATGTATTACTTATGTTTACTGTCTAGTTATTCTTCATCCCATTAAAGTCCATGTACAAACACAACCAAAGGGAAGGGACTTTTTAATGACTAAACACATATTTACACTAAGTCATGTATTACCTGCACCCATGCACTTGAAACTTGGTATCTCTGTATTTCTTCCAAAATATCAACTACACTACAGAAATAAATACAAAAAATGCATTGTTACATAACATGTGTGCTTTTATAATGACAATACACATCCATATTGTCTTATACTTGTATTAATGTGGACAGCAATTTTTCACAAATATGAATACACAAATATTATCAGAAAAATGTGTGTGTGTGTGTGTGTGTGTGTGTGTGTGTGTGTGTGTGTGTGTGTGTGTCTGCATGTGAAAATGTAAGTGTGTAAAATACACAACATCCTGGGAAACAGCTGCGTTCATTTCTGCTACATGCATCCCTGACAGCTGTTTGCATCTAGTTTGACAAGCTGTTTCTTAAAGTATACCTACACATTACAAACACAACAGAAAATAGTACATTCACACTTTGCACACCACTCTCATTACATGATATGTTAAACAGATCATATAATGATGATGGCATCATCTATAAAGACCACAATGATAAGGCAAATACATACTTCAGAAGAGCATAACTGTGTATTCTTCTGCCAGCAATTCAGTCCCATGGAGTGCAAATATGTTGACAGTTGTACATGGCTACTCATCCATTTCATGCAGGCCTCCCAATATCTTCTTTCAGCCAATGATGATGTAATTCACTATAAGCTGTCCTACAGCAGTGTAAAGTTCAGACTTGTGTTGTGGTGCTTGTATCAAGTGCTGAGTTTTCTAGCTGGCGTAGTTAATTAAGAAGCCGTTCTAATCTCACTGCACTCATCTGATGTCTGTGTGTGTGTGTGTGTGTGTGTGTGTGTGTGTGTGTGTGTGTGTGTGTGTGTGTGTGTAGTCAGAAGACAGTAATGCAGATCCTACTGTCAGCAAGTCATTCCCATAGAGTGCAAATGTTTTGATACTCATACATGCATAGCCATCCATTTCATACAGGCCTCCCAGCATCTTCTCTCAACAGCCAATGATGACATCATCCACTATAAGATGTCCAGCAGCATTGTAAATGTCAGATTTGTGCCATGGCACTTGTGTTAAGTACTGAGTTCTTTAGCTGTTGTACTTAGGGATTCTAATCTCACTGCAGTCAACTGTTGTGTGTGTCTGTTAGTGTTCACTTCAACATTCAAAATACCATTTTAGACCATCATATGAAACACTCCTGCTATCTTCGTCTTCTCACCAGACACTGCTAATGTCATCAGCTATAAAGTGTTGTCTGACACTATAGAAATCACCCTTGTGCTGTAGCACTTGCGTTAAATACTGCACTCTGTGAATAGTCAGCTAGGGGTTTCACTCTCACTGTGGTCAACTGGTGTGAGTATGTATGGTAGTGTTCACTTGTTTGACATTCAATAGACCATTTTAGACCAGTATGAGAGACACTCTTGCTACCATATTCATGTAACCAGACACTGCTGATATCATCAGCTATAAAATGTTGTCTGAAACTGTACAAGCCAGACATGTGCTGTGGTGCTTCCAGTAAGTACTGCGTTCTATATAGAGTCAGGTAGGGGTTATACTCTAATTGTGGTCAACTGGTGTGTGTGTGTGTGTGTGTGTGTGTGTGTGTGTGTGTGTGTGTGTGTGTGTGTGTGTGTGTGTCTATTAGTGTTCAATTGGTTGACATTCAAGAGACCATGTAAGACACTCCTATTTCCATCTTCTTCTCACCAAACATAAGCTGATGTCATCATCTATAAAGTGTTGTCTGACACTATAAAAGATAGACGTGCTGTGGCACTTGTGTTTAGTACTGTACTCTGTAAATAATCAGGTAGGGGTTCTACTCTCACTGTGATCAACTGGTTTGTATGTGTGTGTGTCTCTGTTAGCGTTCACTTGGTTGACATTCAAGCGACCATTTTAGATCAGCATATGAGAAACTCCTATTACCATCATCTTTTCATCAGATACTAATGATGTCATCAACTCTAAAGCATTGTCTGACACTGTCAAAGCCAGACTTGTGCTGTAGCACTTGCGTTAAGTACTGTGTTCTTTAGTCAGTCAGGTAGGATTTCTACTCTCACTGCAGTCGGTTGGTTTGTGTTTGCATTCAACAATCAGTATTGTGACAATTTTAAAATGATAGCGAGTCCACAGCTATGTCAGACCCTCCTTCGGAGATCTTTTTGTAACATACACTGACAGTATCATCCTGTATAACATGCACTCTGACAGCATTCAAGGCAAACCTATGCTGTGACAGTAACATTAACTTATGTGTTTTCAAGCAATTTCACGTAGATACATAGGGATTCTAATCTGACAGCAGGCAGCTTGAATGTGTGTACATTCAAGCATTACTATTGAGACAATTTAACACAGACATGTGACTCCACATTCATGCCAATACTCCCATGTTCTTCTCAGCATGTAATGATACTATTATACTCCATAAAGTGCAACATGACAGTGTTAAAGTCAGACATGTGTGATGGTGCTATTGTTACATTGCGTGGCATTCATATCCTATACCTACACAGGTGTAATGTTCCAGTCAGACCCAATCTACTGTTGTGTGTGGTTGGTAGTACATTATAGCCATTGTATGACCTTTTGTAGCTGTATACATCTTACTGCCACTTAGGAGAACCTTTAAAGTAGCCCCATGCATCTACTATCCTCTTCTTTTCCTCTGGCCACATGACATCATTCCTGCAGAGGAGTGGAGGATGTCCTTATTTCAAATATGCATACACACATCATGAAGAGTTCCTCCATGTGCCCCTGCAAGCCATCTCTATGACTACTGCATGTGTATTTGCTAATTCTGTCATGGTGTGGTCCACATGTCCTATATGATCAGTGAAAGTATGTAATGCAATCCAACAAATACACACATACACACAATGCTCTTACTATCTTCCATCATATACTATAGGGAGTTTGTTTTAAATGTTATAATAATGGCTAGGATTTATGTGATGTTGGCCTTTAGCTGGGTAATGTCCTATGACCCTATGAACATTGCACATGCCTATGTTGCTGTGACTGACACTTGCTATGCTGAGGTTTGGATGCCTACAACAGGTTGCTAAAATTTCGGATGTGAGATAATGTACTGATGGCCATTGCTGCCAGTTTGTTACATGCTGTTTCTCTAATAGCTGTAGTAATATGCCTCCCGAGAACTGTTGACGTGGTATGATACAATTTTTATGTATACTGTTGGCTTATTAAGACATGTGTTGTTGTAGTGGGGCAGATCAACATTCTACACAGTTCTCATTCCACCATCACAGTGACACTTGCAGTATGGCACAGGTGTGCATGTGTCTATCTACCATCATTAAATGCTCTGTGACAAACATCAATATAAATTCATATTAAGTACATGGGCACATATGTCTTGTTTCATTCACATATTGTAATGATGTGATATACACAATATCATGTTTTTACTTAATTGCAACCATGTGAAATTAATTGTATGTGCAATTATATTGCTATTCCCAAGGATTAATGAGGTGGTCAGCATCACCATTGTGTGACTATTGGCATTTGTGTCAGGAAATGTTCTTCATGAGCCGCAAACAACTGATCTGTAACATGTCATTATATTCCATCGGACTGCTAAAACACAACTTTCTCATGAAACACATATAGGCATATGTTGTGCATTTGATGTAATTACCTGACACTGGTACAGTTGTATGACTATGTGAACAGTATTAATGTTGAGGAATGTGATGAAGGACCAAGGCTATATTTGGAGGGCTTTTCAGAAATAATTTATTTCAATAAATGTGAAATGTTAAGGGGAATACACAAGTAAACACTGATCTGTTTGAGGATGCCACCAGACATACTCAACTGGATAATGTATACAATCTGCTACATGACAATTTGTTTCATACTTCACCCTCTTGTCACCACTGGCCATCAAAGTATACATGTAAACATTATTATTTTTTTATTCTCAGGAAGACAGATCATCTGTTTGCTCTCTACAGCTAATAACACACAATCAATGGGCCCTGAGAACATCACAGGCTTCCTATAGCATGACTTAAAACCTGACCTAGCAGACAAAGTTGGTTCCATAATTCAACATAGCCTCTAGACAGACAACAACATGCATCTGTCTGACCAGGGGAGATCATCACCTGATGCATGGAGTTATAGACCCATACTCCCGAATCTCCTCATTTATGAGGTAAACTAATGCGTCTTCATTGACCTTATTAAAAAAGACAGATGTAATCCCTGATTGTGTAGTAAACCCATGTTAGATTTGTTAAGGTTACATCATGTCTGTTACATCTGTCTGATGTCTTCAAGAAAGTCACCAAGGTCATGCATGGGGGAAACACTACCACCCCGCATAACTTAACCTAACTAATGCATGTGACATAAATCCAACCTGGATGACATATGTGACAGGTAATGTTGACGTTTGTGAAGTCACCTCTAGCTATTGTCCAGTGCTGAGTTTATAACTCAGGGTTGTGTACTGGGCTCTTTTATGTTCATTACTTAAGTCTCAGACGTCAAGACTAAATTTTACATCCTTTGTCAAAGCAGCTTTGTGGAGGAATGCAAATTGTGGACAATCATTGAATCCAAGTATTGTATTGGTATAATGCAGACATAGGCTCATAGGATCATAAGAGATTACTAGGCTATTTTCTGGGAGGTCATTTTAAGCCTAGTTGTTTCAACTCACTGTAATACCATAGAGGTACTACTCAATACGCAAGATTACATTTAGTGATGACTGCCCATGTCTAGGAGGGTTGTGGGCGCTATCCCTGGTAAGAATTTATGGTGCCCCTTCCTCACATCTAGGCTCCTCTTGAACAGTGTCATAGAGGTGCTCTGTTTCTCATGAATTGGTAGCCTGTTCCAAAGATGTGGCAGTAGCTGGGAGATAAATTTCTCCCTCCAGCATGTCTTATTTAAGTCGCAGGCCATATTTAAGTCCTTGGAACGGGTAGCCTTAGACCTATTTGATTTATGGATATGCAGTAAATTCATTAGCTTTGGGTCTTAGGTTGCTCTGTACATAATAAATTTATTAGGTTTGGGTCTTTGTTGCTTTGTAAGCCAGGAATAGGTCTCCCCTAAGAAGTCTATATAATACAGAGTATAGTGACAGTGATTTTAGTTGGTCCCTGTAAGACACATGCTGGAGACCCTTGAATCTTTTTGTTAGAAACCTCTGAGGTCTCTCTAATTGCTATAAGTGCTTAGTACGGTACATACCGAATGGGGCATTATACTAAATGTTGGGCTGGATAAGTGGCAAGTATAGTGGGGTTGTAACTTCTTTTGCTATCAAGGTGATGCCTTTACTAATCAAGTGTGCTATACAGAAATCTTTCCTTACTACAGTAGACACAAGGTGGTTTAAGTTAAGGTTGCAGTCAACTTGTGATCCCAGGTCCCTTACCACTTCGTGGGTACTTAGGGTATTTTTGTTGATTTGATAGTATGAAGGGACATTGTTTGTGTTGAAGGGAATGATGATTCATTTGTTTGCATTCAGTTTGAGACCGTGACTAATACAAGGTCCTTGGTCTGTGTGAGACCCTCCTGGAGTATACTGACATCATTTGGGGATTCAGTGATTGCACCTAGTTTGCAGTCTACAGACTTGGTCAGCCACAACCCTTTAGCTTTGACCTGAACTTCTGAGAAGCATATACCAAACAGTAGGGGACCCAGCACTGACCCCTGTGGCACCCCACTGGCAACAGGTCTGCTGGTTGATGTGGAGTCTCCCACTTTGATAGTGTGTGTCTGGTTTGAGAGCCAGTTGGCAACACATCTTACAATGAAGGGGTTTACATTCAGTTTGGTAATGCCTGAATGTGGGATTGTATCAAAAGCGTTTTCCAAGTCGAAGAATGCTTTGTGCACAGATTTGCCCTCAATGGCCTTGCTCACATTTTCAAAGAAATCCACCAGACTTAACAGGCAGGATCTGCCCTTCACAAAGCTGATTTTGGTAGGATCCAGGGTTTGGAGATCACCTATATCTTTATTAATGAGGTCCATAATGATACGTTCCATGGCCTTGCAGATGAGGCTGGTCAGGCTTATGGGTCTGTAATTCCCCTAGGTCTGTTGCTAGACCACCTTTTTGGAGGGGAATAACTATATCTGTTCTTCATTCTGCAGGAACAAACACTGTGGTTAGGCTATGCTTGAAAAGGCCACTTAGTGGTGATGCTAGATCAAGTTTTAGCCTGTTAGAAGACAGTCTGGGATGTCATCTGGTCCCATAGAGGCTGTGTTCTTTGCCCTGGACAGGGCTTTGAGGACCTGCTTGTCAGGTATGTAAGGTGGGAGAGAGGTTTAGTGGTTTGTTGTAAGTTAGGAGTGGATAAGGGGGTCAAATATTCACCAAACCTATCTGCTAGCAGGTTTGTTATCTCTGTGGGGTCAGTGTGTGTGTGATACCCACCATTGCTGCACTTACTTGGGTCCTACCCTTTAGGTTACATATATAGCTGTAAAAAGCTTTATGGTTATCCTTGGCAGTACTTGTTCAGTTTCTCTCAAAGGTCTTGGAGGATTTGACAAGTTGTGTTATTTCTCTGTTAAGGCTGAGGAGGGTTCTTTTCCAGTTTTGGGTCCTTGTTTTTTTTTGTACTTGGACATAACATTTTTGCATTTATTGCAGAGTTTGTTGATGCTGGAAGTCAATCATGGCAGCTTGATTTTACTTGGGGCTGTGTCTTGATTCTATCTGGTACAGCTGTGTTTATACACTTATGCAAGTGATTGTACAGGGCTTTAGTGTAAGCTTTGGGGCAGTTACCACTTTCAGCTTGGGGTGGGGCTTGGAATGCATTTATACCTTCACCTAAGAGGGTATAGTTTGCCTTGGTGAAGTTTTTTTGTCTGATTTCACCCTTTGTGAGTTCTGGTGTTAGTGCCAGCTTGAAGGTGTCTAATTTGTGGCCAGTCTTAACTAATGATAGTCCGCCAGTTGCAGTAATGCACCTCTTTGACATGTTGGTGAGGACCAGATCTAGAATATTTGTTCGTCTTGTTGAGGTATGGACAATTTCTCCAAGGAATTTGAATTCACAACGTCAAGGAACTTTTGTGCTATCAAGTTTAGGATAGAGTGGGTTTCCTAGCTGATGAGATAATTGAAATTTCCAATAACCAATGTGTTCAATAAAATTTGGATTGTCTTAACTTTGGTTAAGAAGGCTTTGTGGGTGTCATGACCCATGGAGGGGGATCTATAACTGGCTGCCACAACTATGGGGATACACTAGCTGAACAAAAATCATGGAGTGATTATTTCCATTATGAAAGAAATTACACAAGCTAATTACAATACAGACAGCACACCCCTATTAAGTGTTATGTGTCCTGTGTAATTACATAGATGGTATGCAGAACTTCCACCAACATGGGCTCACATCGGTGACTAATCCCTTGTATGCAGTACAACTGCTCAGCCACATCAAATGGCATTATAGTGCCATTGTTCTCAGCCCTCATTACACCAATAACTGAGTACAATGCACCCTTTTGCATGTACCTCCCAATACATATCCCAGGGATGAGTTACTTAAGTGTATCACTTTTGCCACAGTAAGCCCCAACAAAACTTATCAGTCATACCTAACTATTCTTTTTGATGCATAACCATTAGGACTTGACAGTGCAGATCTCCCCTGAAGGTGTTATACAAGATGCATGTGTGCTACATGTTCCTGTGATGCACACAGTAAATATAGCTGATTGACAATATTGATGACGTGGGTTACATTCATGAAAGTGTGGACCTGTCAACTAGCTAGAATTGCTCATAATTTCAACAACAGGTATAATAGTGTCCCTCTTAACACCTTTCAAAGATGTTAGTTTTTGAGGTAGGTGTGCTTAATTCCTTTCATAGATTACTGACAAAAACATGTCAGTTGTACAAGTGTGTTCTTGCAGAAACATATATACTAACGCACAATCACACATGTCCTGTCAAAGACTCACAGTAATGGTAATATTATTCTGATATTGTCCATAACTGTGCGTACTTCTGTCTACTGTTGTCCATGAGCTTGTCACTATGTGTCCCACTTGGTTGAGACCTATACTGACATTACAGTCACATTCTAGCAACTGATTTTGCACAACTTCGCAATATGAACCTACAGTCCTTGATAAATGTCCTCTACAGTGATCAAGTCAGGATGCTTATATCACAAAAAATCTTCTCCATTGATATGTCACCATGTGTGGCAGTCACGTAATATATAATAACTGTGTGATGGCATGACTATACTCACACAGGATGTGTAAACAGCAGCATGCATTGTATCATGTAGATATGTCATTACTGTTCATGCTACAACTGTCTTGTCTTTGTCATAGATGCACATCAACATGCCCTCATCTGCTGTACATTACTATGTTTCTTCTGTCCTCTTCCCATGTTCATTCCTACAATTTATCTGTGTGTCCCTTTTTAATACCCACACATCCCATGAATATGTATTTCTAATGAAGTCTATGCACCCTTGCTGATGACTAGCAAAACTTTTATT
Source organism: Protopterus annectens (assembly GCF_019279795.1). Lineage (NCBI taxonomy): Eukaryota > Metazoa > Chordata > Ceratodontiformes > Protopteridae > Protopterus > Protopterus annectens. The sequence continues at coordinate 1,039,276,630 of NC_056731.1, read as the reverse complement.
CAGTGTGCCTAAAACAGGTTTGCACAACACTATGCACTGACTACACTTCCGTATAGTGTGTTAGAACTGGATACATTGATATATACTAAACCTTGGCAGTCATTGTGGATTTCTGCACAATCTTGAAGACCTAGTTCACACATAGATAAATAGGATTACATGTCTACAGGTGTTCATGCTGCTTTACATGGTTTCCTGTGCAGCAACACTATTGCCAGCCATGAAACTGCACTTGTATTCGTGTAAGCGTGATGCACGGTGTGCATATGCAATTAGCACTGCTGCTCATCTTGCTAACATATAAACTCCATGTAGGCTTTGCTCTAAGCCTACACAGAGTTTATTGAATCCCCAGGATTTGTGCAGATTCAATAAAGCCTACTTAGTTGCTAAAAATGGTTGCGCATTGTGGTACAATATGCACATGGTAGTGCACAGTATCGTATTTAGTAAGCTGCTCTACACTGCATGTAGAACCATGCAAACATGGTAAACATCATGGCATGATTTATTGTATTTATCATTTGTTAACCGGGAAAGTCTGACTTGGGACAAAACCGAAATTCAGCAGAGGCCTGGGGAGAAATGCTCCAGATACATGTCTTTGTAACTTAGGAGGAAACCAGAGCACCCAGAGGAAACACACATGAATGCAGGGAGGACATGCAGACTCCACACAGAAGGCACCCCAGATGAGAATTGAACCAGAGAACCTCTTGCTGTGAAGCGACAACGCTACCGTTACACCACTGCACTACCTTAAATTACAGTGATAATTACAGCATAAGCAACTGAATTGTATGCTAATCAACCAATCCAAGATGAGTGAGTTATTCAACAACAATGAAGCAACTGTGTAGACTCATTGCTGTTTTTTCCCTGCAAATTCCAAAACCTATTGTAATACAGCCACCAAAACTAGGTTACACAGAAAGAATTTTAGAGGTTGTTATTTTTATTCATGTGTATGTGCAGCAGGCCCACATCTATGCTGCTGCTAATAGACAATGGTCAAGAAGGAGAAGGGTGTTTAAACCCATTTAACTTTTCACAATCTGAATGGTGAGGAAATTGTATAACACTACTTGGAAGATAGAGACACACTACAGGAACTTTGCCATCTCTGTTGCCCTCAACTGAGAACAAGATAAAACTGAGGTGAATCAATCCCAGTGTAGACTAATATATATGTAGCACTTAGAATTTTAGCTACCTGAATCTTCCAGAGACTAAAAGGGGATATACTGAGGGTGTCACATGTATCAGCATCCAGGATCCTTCATCAGATCCTGAATGCTATGCTAAAAAATGCCAGTGAGTACATATATTTTCATTGTACACCTCAGGACAGAGCAAGAACTATGCAGGAATTCTACCCTGTAGCACACTGCCCTGAAATCTTGGGTGCCATAGTGTGTACACATGTAGAAATCAAAGTATCACCTGCGGAACAGGGAAGGGTGTACATAATTAGAAAAGGCTACCTCACCATTAACTGCTAGGTCATGTGTAATGCTAATGGAATCACCCTGAAGGTGTGTGCTGGCAACCCAGGCAGTTAAAACAACTCACATATCTGGCACAACTGCCAACTCTATGAGATGATAACTTGAGAGGGAGGGATATCTCACAGGGTCATTTACTGGGGGATGCAGGATATGCACTGGAACTGTGGCTGATGCCACCCATCATAAATACACACACACCAACTAAAAATGCTATAATGAGGCAAACTCTCAAACAAGAAATATCATAAGTATGTGTTTGGGCTGCTGAAGTTGCAGTTCCAGTGCCATGCTTCATAACATTATCCTGAGAAAACAGCTTCAGCAGAAATAGCAAGGAGAAGGGCCACACATCCACCCATCACTAGCAAGGTCACCACAGCCATACACTGGTGTGGAGTCACAGGAGGAGCCAGCTACTGCTGTGGATATTGGCAGACATAGATGTGCACAATATTCCCTCACACTGGCCAAGAGGCAATGGATAGCACACACACTCACCAACTAAGAGGCTAAAACCTTCATCTTATGCACATACATAGAGTAATGTTGATAACAGGCAACAATCACAAGCTTTACTTACTCATGCAATGGCTGTGTACTGCTAGCATTAGAAAGAGTCAGCCTTGAACTAAAACTCTTACAACTGCTGGATTTCCAAGGTAAGTGTTGAACATGGAATGGAACAAAAAAGTCTAAGGATACAAATGAATGGCATATACTTGTGTAATGTTACTTGGTAATGTAAGTAAGTATAAGGTGGGTGATTATTACAGCAATTACTCCAAGATGTGGCAGCAGTGGCTTATGTGAATACAGGTGTCCTCTGTCAACTAATGGGCCTGCTGTATCAATGACTCACACATTCATATGTCTAAAATGTATAGATTTTCACTGGATGTCCACAGTTTGAGCTCATATTTTTGTACTGGCAAATCATTAAAGAGTGAAGTTAGAAATTAATGACACACGTTTCAGTTTCAGACTTCATATCAATCCGAAAAAACATAAGAATAGTAATGCAAAATCTGTTATTCTATCAGCTATCTAAGTGTAAGATTGCAATGTTTAAAAACGCTCTCCATTGCTGGGTCTTTGTCACACTTTTATTTATGGTTTGGTTTAGCTGTGTTGCTCTAAGAGTTTGGAAGGGATGTACACATTACTTAAACTTGTAAGAAAGCTGTACAATTTGCAAAGCATCATCACAAGCATAGATATACTAAGCACTTAGTGAGCTATGCACACCGAGCATCAGGCAAAAGACTTATGTATCCCTGAATGCAAAAGATAGAAAACAAGGATATGGCACAGTTATCATTTGCACAGGGTGTTGTGTCAGGGAGCAGGAGACCTAGGCTGACACAAAAGGTAGTGAGTGCATGTGAGCAAGAAAGAGAAACACGCAGACATTTGGATAAAGTATCATATGGCCAGTGAGACAGAATGAACTGTAAGCCTCATGACTGACCCATGTAACTGTTATATCTGTGGGTGTCTGTACGGGCATTCCAGGTGAAATTGTTGTGTGAGGGTCTGCAAGAACACAACCAAGCTCTGTGTTAGTCTTACATCCTGGTATGTCAGACAGGTATGAGCTGTGCATTGTAGCAATAACAGTTCATCATCATCATCCCTGACCCTGAAAACTGGCTCTAACAGGAGCTGCACAGGCATATCCAAGCCACGGTAAGATATGCTGCTGCTGTCTAAATGTGACTGATGTCTGCTGGATGAGCACTCCTCACAAGTAGACCAAAGACCATGACCCTATGGCTTGCCATGTCTGGGTGAGCACACTTCAACCACTAATGGAGCAGTAGAAGTAAGGGAGCATGATCAGGTACAGCCACGTTGGACAATATCAGATGATGTGATTGACCAACATTCATGTTTATGCCATCCCCCTCCCAGCAGACATTCCCTCATAGATGCCACCAGTTCCAACTTGTCATTCACAGCTCCATTGGTTCAGCAACATGGTAGAGGCAGTCATGCATGGTAGCTTGTGCCACATGTACAACCATAAACATTTCCTCAGAGGCCCTATTAGAATATGCCTGCTCCTCCATAATCACCCTAAACATATGTTGACCAGCATGGAAAGACACACCACAATTAGGTGGAGGATGGACAGCAGGCCTCCTCTGAGCACCCCTAACAAACCTCATGTGTACAACCTCATCCACACTTTGGCTATCGCCAGAGTCAACAGATACTGAAGCCACAGTAACCACACTGCTGTGATCAAGTGTCTCACCATCCAACTGTCCAATATCTGAGGGCTCACTCAAATGGGTTTGCATAGGCCTACTGGCTGTGTCTGTTGGAATTACAGGAGATGGTTCAACCTCAGTGTCAGATTCAACCGCTGCACCCCAGATTGACCTGTGTTTGGCTACCATCATCATCAGATTTTGCCAGTACTCTGACATTAGGTGGTAAGAGTCCTACACTTCTACTATCAAGATCACCTGCGATAATAAGAAGCAAACACAAGAAAGAAATTAATAGGTACACTATTACAATTTAATATATGCTAACAAATTAACACTGATGCCAATATCATAGTACAGCAATACACTCATAGTCCTGACAACCACCTCACACATACATGCAGATTTCTGTCAAATACTCATCAGTAGTGAAATGAAAATGTTTGGCTTACCATGTGCATATGCAGGGGCAGCTCATGCTATCGGACTGCCGGTCTGCAGCCCTCCCACCTAGAAAAACAAAGAAAAAAAAATCAGTGAAACAAAAAACCCACTGAGACTGCCTTTATCAGCAGTCTGGATGCAGAGAAAGAGGTACTCAGCAACCTGTGCTGTAGGATACCCAGGAATCTGTGCGGTCGTCGACCGCACAGAACAGAGGAGCTCCGGACTGCTTCCCTTGCAGACAGGGCCAATGAGGAGTGAGCTGAGAACTCAGGGCCAATGAGGAGTGAGCTGAGAGCTCTCTCTCAGCTCTTATGGGCGTCGTGCAGATGGATTCTGTTGGCTGGATGGATTATATGTGGCTGTCGCAGATTCTGTTGGTCGCTGCTGGATGGATGATATGTTCTGTGCATGAAACAGGTAGGTGAAGACTGGTGTGTGTGTGTGTGTGTGTGTGTGTGTGTGTGTGTGTGTGTGTGTGTGTGTGTGTGTGTGTGTGTGTGTGTGTGTGTGTGTGTGTGTGTGTGCATGCGTGCGTGCATGCATGCATGCGTGCATGCGTGTGTGCGTGCGTGTGTGTGTGTGTGAGTGTGTGACTGTGTGAGTGAATGTGGAGGCATGTACGTGTTTGTGTACATATATTTGTGCATTTCTATTTTGTTTACCTAAAATCACTAAATAAAGTACAACTGGTTACTTGTGTATGTTTCAGTAATCTTAGTCCTTCATAGAAACACTTTTCTTAATTAAGGAAAGGAGAAGAAAAAGTACAAACTTATTTAAAAGTGTGATGACAAATTGCTTAGCTGTTTTCAGAAAATGACTGTGGGTCACAAAACAGCTTCCTGTACCTTTTTGCTAACTACACACACATATGTACATTGAATACACACATACACACACACACGTGCACACACAAAGAAATCTTTATCATAAATTAATCCTATTCTTGTAAATGAAAGCATCGCTTCTGATAACTCGAGAGGTATTTATGTCCTCCCTTTGTACCTGTGTGTCACTACACTCAGTTCTGTTCATTGTAAATAGTAACTCCCTTCTGGCTTACATTATGCTAGAGGGCAAACCTGTTGCATTTGAGCTTGGAAAACTGTCTTTCATTATATATCTCTAGGGTCACTGAAGCAAGTATTCTTTCTCTTGAACTCCTTTTGGAAAATGAGTGACCTGTCAGCTACTCTTTACTTTCTTCCAGCTGTTAATCTGAACCTGACTTATTGGAAGCATCATAATTCTTGCTGTTTGACTGTCATTAATGTTCTTGATGGTTTTCATAAAACAGAAATGTAGAGACAGTTGCAGTAAATGTAAAAGTAAAATGATTAAGGCACAGCTACATGCCATATACACAGAAAAGCCACTGGGACAGAACACCTTTTTGGTTTGAAAGTGTGCATGAATGAATGTTCTGTTCAGGAAATCAAGGCCAATAAAAATATTCTTTTGCTATGTAAAATGTTTTTCATGGAAAAACAGACTGCTGCACAGTGCACATGAAACAATGAGCACTTTACTGGCAGATGGGAATGCACGGTTGTGTACAGTTTGAAACTGTATTGACTAGCCTTGACTGGAGCAATTGAGTTGATGCTTATTCTTGTAGTGGTCACCAACAATGAATTAGTTTTGTAGATGACACCATGACTATGTGTATGTGTGGTGGTTCAAAGGAGGATACTAGGTTAACTTCCCTGAAGGGCTACTTTAAGCCTAGCCAATATCCAAAGGTCAGAATCAAACCCTTCACCTTGTATCTATAAGGTGACGAGCCTTACCATTATACCAAACTCACCAAGAAAAGATAACAGAGCTTCAGAAATACATAAATATCAATATACTATTTTGCAGTCCCTTGTTTACTTCCACTGAAGAGTTTATTGACATTGAGACTATGCGCTATGTAGTGTGCCTGCTGTTATCTATTTCAGCGTCAATGTAAGCAAAAAAGGCTTTTCTGTTTTCTCCATTCATAGTTTGTCTTTGTGATGTACAATGTCATTTTTAAACAGTGAAATTTGAACGTGTTGCTTTAGAAACCAGTGGAACCTGTAAACTTCCTATCAGCAACAGTTCACAGTGAGCTTGTATTCTAAAGGCAGTATTTATTACGGTGTGTGTGTCTGTGTAAAATGTCCCAATTGCTATATACTGGTAGCTAGAGAGAACAAATGATGGTGGGTAGAGATACTCAGGCTTGAGCCCTATACCTTGGATGCAAGTGGCAAGGACCTGAATTCCCTATCCACTACCATTTCTAAAAAAAATGCAGATTTTTGCCTCATATTTGTTCTGTTCCTCATAAAATCTGTGGTTTCTGTATCTACATTTTTCCTTGACTTGCCAAGTCTGTAGTGCAGTGGTGCACTAGTAGCATTGCTGCCTATCAGCTACAGGTTCTCTGGTTTGATTCTTGGCTGGGGTGCCTTCTGTATGGAGTTTGCATGTCCTCCCATCTTACAAAGATGTGTCTGGAGTTTCTCTCTGCTCTGCTGAAAATTGTCTTTTGTTCCAAGTCAGACTAGTTTCCTGGTTAAATGTTTAAAAATAACAGGCATTTGAATTTCAGACTTCATATTCTTCAAAAAGTACATGGTAACACAAAACTGTTTATTCTAGCAGATGTCTAAGTTTATAACATAGATATTTGAAATGTGTCCCTATCCTTGTTACTGTATTCCCCCATTATTGGCTTTGTCCAGGTATTTTGTGCTAAGGTTGAGAGCTATCTATGGTGAGAACTGAATTCATTGAATGTTTGGGGGCTGTATTCCCCCATTATTGGCTTTGTTCAGGTGTTTTGTGCCAAGAGGTTGACAGCTATGGTGAGAACTGAATTCACTAAATGGTAGCCATTTAAGTTTGTCTTCCTCTCTTTCCCAAAACAGCTGATTTGGCATAGTGGTATGTTTCTCTGACTGTTTTGCACAGGGTCCCCCGGGTTAAAGACGTGGCAGTGAAATGTATGGTGGTAACACAACATTTTATTCTAGCAACTTTTCAACATTGTGCAAGCAATGTTTAAAATGTGTCCCTGGTTTTTGGGCTTCTGTCCCTGTTAAAGGAAAATATACTTTAAAAATTATCAGTACATGGTAGGTTCAGGTTAAGGCACTTTAATCTTGCAGCAAGGAGACAAAAACGTGCTAATACAGAGTTTGTCTAACTAGAATCAGGAAATGCAGGCATTTTTATACATTTTCTAATAAGACATTGCCTACCAAGCTGACGTAGTAAATCACAAGTTTTAACATCATCATTTTGTAGTGCTTGTTTATATGATTTTCTGCTTGTGCTATCAATTTTTGTTAGAAACTTCCTAAGAAAAACAATGTGGCCTTGGCTACCACCGGTTAGATATATGCAATGTTACCATTCACGGTACTATGGCTAATTTGAGCACAAAGCAAGTATAGATTGCAGTTAATTTCTCCAACAGTCCTTTGTCTATTTTATCTCTACTTTCTGCAGCTGTGCGTGTTCTCCTACTTCGAACAGAGCTAATTGTTCAAAATCATTACATTACAGAATATAGCATTGTTCATTCTTTGCTTCCTGACCTAGCAGATAATCACCTGCTTCTCAAGTACATTTCCAAAAGGCATAAACATGAATATTGCTGTGCTAGCAATTACTAGGTCAGAGGGCATCTTGCAAGTTTCAGAAAGCACACTGCAGTTTCAAAAGCATCTTTTAGTCTCATATGAAATTCAGCTGTATATAAAATAGTGCATATAAAATAGAATGAAAAACGTGTTAACTTATTTAGTTTCTAATTAGCATTAAGCACACACATTAATACATATTTTCTGACATTTCCCCCCTGTTAATACTTTTTAATTCTATTTTCAAAAGAATAAACAGTTTGCTTTTTTTCCTAACCTCTTCCATTCAGGATTTGCAGTTAAGAGAGTCATTCAGTTTAAACTTATGAAAGTGTTTTACTTTTCAACAATTCTTCAATTTCAGTACTTTAATACAAAGTCTCAGAAACTGATATATCTATATATTCTTTGATTAACTTTTTCATGAAGGGAATACCACAACAAATGCATGCTCCTAATAGGAGTAATTCCACACAAATGGCAATCAGGATGTTCATTAGGATGGAACCCCACCCCCCAAACAAATTCTGGAAAAAGTCTGTCAGAGGGTTTGGGCCTGGTTTGGTCATGGTTGACACTTGCTGGATCACCTCAAGATGGTCGTTTATTTTGTGCTGGTTGTCAGGAATATACAAACAGCATTCTTTTTTGATTAAAGAGCATGTACCACCTCTCGCCACTAGGGTGAAGTCGAGAGCCATGCGGTTCTGAAGCACCACAGTTCTCATAGCATTCAGTTCATTAGTCACTAATTCGAGAGCAGAAAAAGTTGCATTGCTCATAACTTCAAGAAGTTTAGACAGTTTTTTCAGCTCCCAAATCAATTTCACTGCGACATATGCAGGGGCTATGCCTGCCCATGATATAATGGTGTCACTCAAGTCCATGTGTGTCAGTTTATCTTTGTTTTTTACAGAGTTATGGTTTCTCCATCCTGCTTCGATTCATCCTACTGGATTCTCGGGTCTCTTAATCGGACTTCTAGGTTTACTGCTGACCTCTCTGACATTTCGAATTTTTCCCTGAGGCAAAGCTGCAGTGTGTCGTATGGCCAGAACCAGGTAACCCAAAAAACAACTGCCGGACCAATTCTCAGGTAGCCATTTATATGCTTTTTTCCACAAACAAAATAACACTTCTCTACTTTAGTATTGATATAAGCTTGCTCTGCATGAAACATTTTCTTATCAATAATAGAAAGCTGCTTTAAAAGAATAGGATTATGTTGTATCCTATTAACATTTTTATGCATTTTAGCAAAATATGCATCATAGTTTGTATTACAAATAGTTTTAGACTTACTGGGTTTAATATAATATTTATAAGAAACAGTCACATTGCAATTGCTCCAACCCACCTGAATAGTGTCATTTTTGTAAAAACATACAATCCCTTTTTGTGTAACAGGTAGGTACAATGCTATTTTGTCTTGTGATTTCACAGGCGTAGTATCAAAAATCAAGTTTTCGCAGGTCTCATTGACCCCTAGGGGGACAGCAGTCATTAATAATCCCCCGTATGCTGTCAGTGTAGCTGTGCAAATCCAGCAGTTCGAAACATTGAAAGTCTTAGCATACACATATTTAATTGCTTGGTAAGTGTTAAAGTTTGGATGCCAGTCTATGAGTAATGCATCACGTTTGATCAGTTCAACTCTTGTGGCTGGGAAAAGGAAAGGCCACAACAAAAAGATCAAATTTTCTGAGGTTGTTCTGCATCTCTGTTAACTCTATATCTGGTCATTTTGTTCTCGTTGTACAACAGTAACAAGGTTTTTGTCCAGTTCAAAGTTCTTAACCAGTTTACAATGTGTCAAATGAATCCAGAATGCTCGCTCTGCGATCTTGACTGCAGTGGGTGTCGACAGTAGTACCTGGTATGGCCCTTCCCACTTCGAAGAACTCCAGTTCTTTTTCTTCACAACCTTCATCCAGACCCATGCGCCTGGGGCTACTGCTGCTTCCGCTCGTCCGGTTTGCTCTTTATCTGAAACAGAATTTAACTGCAAAAGTTTGTTATTCAAAAATTGCCTCATATACTCTGCAAGTGAACTGTCAGCCTCCTGCTCTGCAGGCAGGAGAGGTTTCCATTGAGGTGTATAATATTCCCTCCCAAACAGAACTTCAAAAGGAGTTAACCCTTTTGCATTTGGAACAGTTCTCATGCTCAACAGTGCCAGAGGTAGACAGTGCACCCAGTTCTTTTGTGTCTCACTAATCAATTTCCTAAGCTTGTTTTTTAAAACCCCAATATGCCTCTCTACTAATCCTGCAGATTGGGGCTGGTATGCACAATGATTTTTTAAAGAAATCCCAAAATAACTGCTGAGTTGTTGTGTAGTTTGATTTACAAAGTGTGTGCCATTGTCACTATAAATCTTTTCCGGTATGCCAAATCTAGGAATAATTTCTTTAACGAGGACTTTTGCAACAGTAGCTGCATTTGGATTTTTAGTTGGAAAAGCTTCCACCCATTTGGAAAACATATTTATAATGACAAGGCAGTACTTCTTATTTTTGCATTTGTTCAGCTCTATAAAATCCATACAAATAGTATGGGACGGATACGGTGGTGTAGGGAAACTCCCTTGCTTAGGTTTCAATGCCCCTTGTGCATGATGCTTGTTACAAACATGGCATGCTGCACAAAACTTTTTTGTGTAGTTTGTAAATCCATACGTCATAAACACTCGATTCACTAACTGTACCATCCCCCCTGTTGAGACATGGCACTGCCCATGGCTCAACAAAGCTGCATATTTAAACAAGTTAGATGGCAAAATCGTTTTTTTCTCTTTGGAGATGTACAGTCCCTTTTTAAGGATTGCTCCTCATTTTATTCACTTTTGTTTTTCTACATTTGTAGTAAGTGTCTGCATTGTTTTTAACATTTTTAAGTCTAAAATCGTAGATGGTTGTAATTTATTGCTCAAAAGAAATACTTCTGAAGCTGAAGCTGCTTGTTTTCCAGCTGTATTAGCCCTCGCATTACCTTTTGAAATTCTATCCTGTTGCTTGGTATGAGCTACGCATTTGCAAATAGCTACTTTCTGAGGTAACTTAATAGAGTCTAACAAATCTAAAATAAATTGCGCATGATTAATTGGTTTACCAGTAGATGTTATCATTCCTCTATTTTTCCACTGCTGTGCAAAAACATGTACAGTAGAAAAAGCATACTGACTGTCAGTAAAAATGTTTACTCTCTTACCTTTTGCCAAGGTACATGCCCTTGTTAAAGCAATCAATTCTGCTGCTTGTGCAGATAAGTTGTGTGGTAAAGACTTTGCTTCTAAAATTTCAGTATCAGAAACTACTTCATACCCCACTAGATTCTGTCCTGCAAGACCCCTCCTGCACGAGCCGTCCACATAGTATGTCACCTCGGCATCATCCAAGGGAAAAAATAATTCTGCCCCCTGGCTTACCAAAAACACATTAGCAACCATGCACCTTAGAGATAAAGCCTGGGCATTCTGTCAGAAAAGAAAGACCCCTGAATCCCACACTGAATACAGAACCCTTCGAAACAAAGCAAAAAAGCTTACTATCTCTAACAGACAAAATTACTTCTTTACCCTCCAAAACAATAATAAAACAAATCCACAGAAATTCTGGAAAGGAATCTCCACCCTCCTAAACCCCAGCAAACCACACACCCCTACCCCTGACCCAAATGCCCCAGATTTAGATTTGGCCACTCAATTTAACTCCTTCTTCATTGAATCCATTAGTAAACTAACTTTCTCTTTTCCTACTTCTACCTCACCATCCAATACCCCCCACCCCCTCCTGCCAAAAATCCACCCTGCACTTTTCCTCCTTCCACTTTCCCATCTACTCACTCTTTATCCCCCGACTCTTCTCCTACTCTAACTTCCTCATCTTCCTTACCAGCATCAAATACTCTCCCTCTCCAGTCTGCTCTATTCTCATTAAAACCTATACCCATTTCTATAATAAAGAAACTCCTTCAGAAATTGAAGCCTGGCACAAATGCACCTGATGACATCCCCTCATACTTCCTAAGTATAGCTGCTGAAGCTATTGCCTATCCCATAAGCATTCTCATCAACTGCTCAATCCTGGAATGTACTGTGCCACAACTCTGGAAACAAGCCTTTATCATCCCTCTACATAAAGGTGGTAATAACTGCAATGTTAACAACTTCCGTCCCATCGCTATCCTGTCCCCCATTTCCAATCTTCTAGAAAAGTGTATCCAACTTCAACTACTACCACATCTTCTAGAGAATAACCTTCTCACACCTACACAACACGGCTTTAGGCCAAATCATAGCACCATGACAGCCCTCCTCTCCTATCTCGAAACTGTAAACAAAGCACGCGACTCTGGCCAAATTGTCTCCACACTACTACTCGACCTCTCTAAGGCTTTTGATACTACCTCACACAGTCTGCTCTTAACAAAACTTTCAAAACTTAACCTTTCTCCCTCCTCTGTGAACTGGTTCTCCAGCTACTTATCAAACAGATACCAAGCTGTAAAATGGAAAAAGGCCACTTCCTCTTTTCTTAGCACCCCACGGAGTTCCCCAAGGCTCTATACTTGGTCCTCTTCTCTTCAACATATTTATAAATGATTTTCACAAATCTATCCCATTCTCTAACATCATCCAATACGCTGACAATTCTACCATTATCTGCTCTGCCATATCTACCTCTAAGCTTCAAAATCTCACACAAGAAGCTTTCTCAATCACTGAGCACTGGATGAAAATAAACCATCTAGCTCTAAACGCCTCCAAAACTAAACTCATGGTATTTACCCCCTCCAAAAATACTCCCTTCAATACAAACACATTCTTCATTACTAGCCAAAACAACTCAATCCTAGAACTGGTGTCTGAAACCAAGCTACTAGGTGTCCAAATTGATAACCAGCTTAATTTCAACTCCCATCTACAACTAAATATTAAAAAAAACACCAAAAACTTGGCATGCTCTGCCGTCAAAATCAATATCTCACAAAGACCACCAAAATCGCTCTCTCTTCTTCCTTCCTTATCCCCTCCCTTCTCTATGGATCACCTCTCCTAACTAATCTTCAGTCCTGTCTAAAGAAACAACTTTCCTCTTGCTACAACAAAATCGCCAAGTTTGCTAATGGTCACAGGTCCTCCACCCACCACTGTTCCTTTCTCCAAAAACTTAATTGGCTTGAACTTCCACATCAGCTCAACTTCATCCAGCTAACCCTAGCCCATAAGCTCATTAATAACCCTTCTCTTTGTCCCTCCCTGTCTTCTGCTTTTACGTTGCACTTACCTGACAGAATCCTAAGGTCAAACAATCAAAACCTATTAGAAGTTCATAAACCAACTCGTCCCCCAAGTAAAAACCTTCTATCCTTTAACCTAGCATGACTTTGGAACTCACTCCCACCATCCATTGCAGTAGTAATCATTATATGTTCAAAAAATCTCTTCACACACATCTTAAGTCCCTATGGGAATGCTCTTGTTCCCACCCATCTTAAAAACAAGGTACTCTTCATCTCCCATTCATTCCTATATTACTCAACTATGCCTACATAAACAATTACTTTCTACAAATTAACTACCTCTTTAGCCCTAACACACCCCACATTTATTCTACTTACTTCTATAAGATTGCATAGTGGAAAGTACCTCAAATGTGAATTCAATGACTGCATTCTCTTTTAAAATTGTATAAGTATCTTCATTAATCTATTGTATGTACCTAGTATGTTTGTTTGCTTATAGAGCTTTCTCTATTGTATGTACCTAGTTTGTATGTCTATTTTTTGAGCTTTTCTTCCCAGGACTCCATTGAAAATGGGTTCTTTTGGCCCAATGGACTATCCTGGTAAACCAACTGCAGATAAATAAATAAATAAATAAATCTGTAAGATCTTTCTAGGTAGTGTCTTTTGCTCAATCTCCTGCAGGCAGCAGTGTGGTTTGCCATCTGCAGGGGTTGGGAGCAAGGTTGACGGATTCAAAGTTGTGCATCGTTCAATTGTCATATGAGGTTGGCTCAACAGTATAGCCATACAGGAAAGATGTCTAGCAGGAGAAAGATATGCTACTTTTTCTTGCAGTAAAATAATTGCGACTGCATGAGGCGCTCTCAATGTGAGAGGGTGGAACAATACTACTGAGGCTGAAGCCTGCACTGCCATTGCAGTTGCGACTACTGCTTGTACACAGTGGGGCAAGGATTGTGCCACTGGGTCTAGCTGTGATGAATAGTAAGCTATGGGGCATTGTTTGTCCCCATGCTGTTGTGTTAACTGATGTCATATACCCTTGCTTACAATCTACAGTTTGGAAAAATCGTTTATGATAGTTTGGTAATCCTAAAACTAATGAAGAAGCTATCAGTTGTTTCAATTTGCAGAAAGCTGATTCTGATTCTGGTGTCTACTGTAATAAATCTTGTGCTGCCATAGGCTTTTTGAATATCAAGTTGGTCACCGGAGTAGATTCCAAAGCATAGTTTGGAATCCAACTCCGACAAAAGTTAGCAGTAACCAGGAAGGACATTATTTCCTTCATGGTAGTTGGTTTAGGTGCTTGTAATATTGCTGTTTTTTTGTCTTCATCTAATATCCTGCCTTCTTTGGATATTACATATCCCAGGTATTTGACCTGTTTTTTTTTTCAAATTTGCAGTTTGTTTTTGTTTACCTTGTGTCCTTGAGTGGCTAAAAATTGTAATAATGCTATGGTATCCTCTCTGCATTCTTGCTGGATGGGGGCTACCAGCAGAATGTTGTTTACATAAAGTAAAATTTGACTGCCTTTCGGTGGGATAAATTCCACCAGGTTACTTGCCATTTCTTGTGCGAATATTGTTGGACTTTTACAATATCCCTGTAGTAGTCACATATATGTATACCTTTTTCCCTGAAATATAAAGGTAAACCAATGTTGGCTGTCAGGGTGTATCGGTATTGAGAAAAATGCATTGCTAATATCTACCACAGAAAAATACTTTTGTTGCGGTTTCAAATCATTCAATAAAGTGTGTGGATCTGGCACCGTAGGTGCCCTGGGTATAACTGCATCATTTATAGCTTGTAAATCTTGGACCATACACCATTCTCTGTTTGCTTTCCTAACAGGAAATAAGGGAGTATTACATGGTGAATCAGGAGATTCTATCAAGACTCCTTCCTTAAGTAAGGATGCTATTATAGATTTGATTCCCATTTCTGCATTCTTTCTCAAGGGATACTGTCTCTTTTGAGGTCTAAATGCTGATTTTGGTGTGATAGTAACTGGTCCTGCTGTATGAATAAGTCCTACATCTGATTTCCCTGTTGACCAGAGAGTCTCTGGTATGTCTCGTAAGGCTTTTTCCTCTTCCTCTAGTAAGAGTGCTACTCAGCTATCCTCACTTGCCTGTGAGTGTACAGCTGGGTGTGTCTGCGTTATCCAGTTTAATTTCTGCTTTTGTACTCCCTGTTCGGAAAGTTCTAACTCTGTCTGCTTTTCCCACCTTGTGACTTTTTTCCCTAGGTTTGCCCACTTCACGTTTTTATCTTTAGTTAAACTTACATGTGGTAATCGATTAGATTTGTAAAGTACTAGGAATTCCTGGGGCAATGAACAGCTTACTACACTGTTTCCTTCTGTGTCCCAGTACAAATTTTGTAATACTAATCTGTTAGCATGGTTTCTAAACAGTTCTTGCTCATCTTCTTTATCAGGTCCTGGTTTGCTACAGTAATATAGAGTGCAATGCAACAAATGCTGTTTATCAGTGTCAAGGGAGGGGGATTTACTGATGGCTACATTCATCAGTTCTTCGGTTACTGCCCCTGGACCAGTCGTAACTAAGTCCTGGCTGTACCAATAAAATGTTTCACCCTTCGGTCGCACTACAAAAGTATCCATTTGTTGCTGTGCTTCCATACCCTGCATAGTTGGAACTATGGCTATGCCAAATATCTGCATTAGGTCTCTGCCCAAGAGATTCACTGGGCATTTTGCAGAAACAACAATTTTGCTTTTCTGGGTCATCCCTGAAACTGGGTCAGTTATCGCTATGTTGTGGGAGAGTGGCTCCCGATACAGCTGTCCATTAGCTGCTTTCACTAATATGTAGCCAAGTGATTCTGAATTTTCTGGTAGTTTGGAAGGATGTATCAGGGTCCGTGAAGCCCCTGAGTCACACAGGAATTTAACTTCCCTCCTCTCTATCAGAAGTGTAACTTCCAGTTTTGTGTCTGCTAGGTAGAGCTCCAGGCTCAATAATGCTAAGTCCAAAATTTCATTTTCTTCATTATCTGTGATTTCATGCACATCCTCTACCTCTTCTATCATGTCCTCTACCCCTTTTACTACATTTGCACTTGTCTTTTCTTGTTTATTTCTTTCCAGTGATTCTTGACTACCATATAGTCAGTCCTCACCCTCCTTGTCTTCTGTGGTTACCGTTTTATTTTGCCTGCAATCCCTTGCTAAATGTCCCTTTTCCCCACATTTAAAACATTCACCCCTTTTCTTTCTCTCTTCAAAGTCCTCTGATTGTTTATCAGATTGTTTGTTTCCCTGGGTATTTTTCTTACCCTTCTTCCCAGTTTGTACTACAAAGACTTCTGATCCATCTTCTACTGCAAATACTTGAGTTTTCTTTTACTTTTTGCTATTAAAATGCCTTTTGGCATGTCTTGCATATTCAAGTAATGACTGTAATCTACTTGTACGATGATCTACCATGTGCTTTGTAATAAAGCTGCTAATGGGTGCAATACTGCCTTTCAAAAATGCATTCTTTAGCTGCTGCTCATATGGGGAATTATGTGTTTGGTCTTCAGGTACCTGCATTCCACAATGGTTATTAAAACATTCTAATAATCTGGCATAATATCTATCAACAGTTTCACCTTCTTGTTGTATGCATTGATTAATGCAAGTCCAATCAGCCCTAGGCTTCCATTTCTCAGAGATTCAGTCTGTCAGACCTTTCACTCTGTTGTCCAGTTCTGAGTTACTATGTGGGAGTGGTCTAAGCTCTGCGTCACGGGGATTCCAGTTGCCACTGATCATGTGCCAATCTGGACCTATGATTTGTCTGACTACTTTCTCTACTTCCTCTCCATTTAAGTGGTAACTTAACCTCATGCCCTGTAAGTCTTCTAAGAATTTTCTAAAATTAACTTTTGGATGGGGAATTCCATCTGTGGCTTTCCGGATGTCTTCCGGTGTCCACAGTCTATATACTAGAAGAGTTGGGTCCTGTTCTGCCTGTCCTGCCTGTGGATTTGGTACTTCTATGAGTGGACATATCTCTTCTTCACTCATAGTTTGTGAATTTTTATTCATTTCATACAATTTCATATCCCCTCTTAAGTTGCGTGCTTGAGACCTGGTCTCGATAGGATCTCTGACAAACGGTTTTGGTTTTGCAGGAACAGCTGGGTATAGCGGAGGTGGATCAGCTTGTCCACTTGCTTCATATTCTGGTAAGGGAAGCGGAGGGGGAAGAGGGGCTGTTGCTATTACCAAGTTATTGTTTTCTTTATCTAAGAACATTGCTTTTGAATTTTTAATAAGGAAGCGTTTTGCTTCCTTAAGCCACCTGTGTGCCTGAGGGACTCCTAATTGTCGTTGCTTTTTTAGCTGACCTTTTCGCATTTGTTTTAAGTTGTCCAACAAGTTTAATAAGTGAAGGTTTATCTAGATTACCGTCGAATTTGTATTTATTAACCCATTTTGTATAATACCTAACATTATCGGCACGCTGTAATTGCATATATTTCGCGTCTTCGGTTAAGGGTGGGTCTCGGGAACTTTTTGTGCACTGATTTCCCATGTTGCCTTAGCTAAGTTAGAAATTGTTACGTAACCCTTTTTATCATGTGGTACCACGATTTACACCTTTTCACAGTTTATTTAGAATAACTGCCTACCTATTCTGTTTCCCTGATCTATGACAAGACAGCAATCTTTTTTGTCCCTGATCTCCACATGCAAATCTCCCTGACAAAAACAATACTGTAACAAGTCCCTGATCTAAAACAGAAAAAGGTAAATTTCTCCTTACCTGAGCCTCTGTGTCTTGATCCCACCGGAACGTTGACTTGTCCTCCAATCACAGATCAGAAACAGTGGCTGGCCTCTTTTGAACGACAATTCAGTCGGAGGTCTTTCAAAGCAGAAGAATTGATGTGACCACTTCGTATGGGTTCATGTCACCGGGCCCAATTCTGACCTGAGCCAGAGTGAGAGATATGTTTCCGGTCCAAAGGACCAAACTGTCAAAGGAAAAATATACTTTAAAAATGATCAATACATGGTAGGTTCAGGTTAAGGCACTTTAATCTTGCAGCAAGGAGACAAAAATGTGCTAATACAGAGTTTGTCTAACTAGAATCAGGAAATGCAGGCATTTTTATACATTTTCTAATAAGACATTGCCTACCAAGCTGACGTAGTAAATCACAAGTTTTAACATCATCATTTCATAGTGCTTGTTTATATGATTTTCTGCTTGTGCTATCAATTTTTGTGAGAAACTTCCTAAGAAAAACAATGTGGCCTTGGCTACCACCGGTTAGATATATGCAATGTTACCATTCAAGGTACTATGGCCAATTTGAGCACAAAGCAAGTATAGATTGCAGTTCATTTCTCCAACAGTCCTTTGTCTGTTTTATCTCTACTTTCTGCAGCTGTGCGTGTTCTCATACTTCGAACAGAGCTAATTGTTCAAAATCATTACATTACAGAATATAGCATTGTTCATTCTTTGCTTCCTGACCTAGCAGATAATCACCTGCTTCTCAAGTACATTTCCAAAAGGCATAAACATGAATATTGCTGTGCTAGCAATTACTAGGTCAGAGGGCATCTTGCAAGTTTCAGAAAGCACACTGCAGTTTCAAAAGCATCTTTTAGTCTCATATGAAATTCAGCTGTATATAAAATAGTGCATACAAAATAGAATGAAAAATGTGTTAACTTATTTAGTTTCTAATTAGCAATAAGCACACACATTAATACATATTTTTCTGACAGTCCCCCCCCCCCAATAAATTTTGTCTTTTTCAAGATTTCTTGTGCTGCAAAGTTCAGAGATACAACTGTGTGTCAAGTAGATTTTACAAGGAGCTGAGAGCTGCAAGGGAACAAAACTTTAGTGTTGCTTATTGTGAGCCTGCTTGCATTGTCAATAGCACAACAGGTAGTGTACTTGCTTTTGATGCAGAAGGTAGTGGGTTCTGCTCCCACACTAGATAGATCCATTGTTGATACTGTATTGTGTTGTAAAGTTGGTGGATGCTGCAGTCCTTTTTGGCAAAGATACCTAGAGTAGTAACTATGAACCTGTTATCAGTTTGCCATACAGTCCCTATTGCGATATTACTAGCTTATCATTTTTTTAATGCATGCAACACAGGCAATTTATTCCTCAAGGCCAACAGGCACTTTATTTGTAGATGAATAAACAATGACATATAAAGTTGTTTGCTAGCAGCAACCTCTTCATTGTTACAGATTTCTTTAATGCAGAATTATTTAGATGACTTTTACACTTCAGAGATTGTGCATATTTACTGATACTGGTGGAGTGTAGAAGGTTGAGTAGACTTTTATGATGGAAATGTTCTGAATTGGGTAGTTTTGTCATTGGTGCATGCATTTTGTTTCATTGTTTACGAATGTTCAAAACAATAAATTTAAAATGCCCTCTAACAACTGTACTGTATTGTACAAGGAATACAATTTAATACAGTCGGGAAGGTGTATCAAAGAGCATGTGTATGTTTCGTGTTCAAGGGGCCTATGATTTGAAAACAGCCCAAAGTTAATCTTTATCTGCCACTGGCAAAATGTATTTTCTCTGAATGTGGGTTTCAATACTGTTTCAATGCATGTGAGTTTCAAGGGCAGAGAAGTTTTAACGCAAAGTCTGTTTTCATTGTGAGACTGCATTGCTTTGTTTAGCAGATATCGATTGGTGTTTGTGCTGTAAAAATGCAAAATAAAACTTTCAAATGAAATCCAAATCATTGCAGAAGTAAAGCAGTATGCACATTACAGTGTTTATGGTAAATGGGGCAAAATAACCAAGAAATGGGACACTGGAATGGTTGCAGGGGGGAGGCTCCAATCGACCATGATTTTGAGAGGGGAAGGGCAGCAAACTCAGACAGCCCTGGTTGAACTATACCTCTCAGCTGTCCATATTTTTGCAGAATGAATAGATATTTGCTTCTTATTTTTGGTTTGTTCCTCATAAAATGTGTGGTTTTCTGGCAAATCATTTAGGAATGAAGTCACTAAATGACAGACATTGAGTTTTACATCATAACCTTCAGAAAAATGCATGCTAAAGCAAGACCTGTTATTCTATCAACTGTCTTAAGTTTATACAAGAGCAATTTTTAGTAGTGTTTGTATGTTCCCCCAATATGTTTGGCCTTGTCCAGATTTCCTGCATTAACAGGTTGAGAGGTACGTGCAAATAAAATTGCTTTATAGAATTAGGCATATCCAAACCTCTCAACTGTCCCCGATTTTGGCTCAAAATGTTGCTCTTCCCTAATAATCCCTCTGCAAAATGGCAATTTTGGAAGAAAACATGGAGGGTTTACAATTAATAAATAACTGTAATAATCAGTTATAGATTACTTTTATTTCAGAAATGCATGTAGATTCTTTTATTTTGTCAGCTGCTCAAGTTAGCAGTACTAATATTAAAAGTGTCCCTTCTTTGACAGGTTCCCAGCTGTATTGTGTGGCTATTTTATATTTTTGCATTGCATTTTTGGCCATTTTTCATAAACTTGTGTTTTTTTTGGCAAATTAGTGGCAAATCATTAAAGACTGAAGTTAGAAAGTAATGAAAGACATTTGAGTTTCAGATTTCGTACCTTTCAAAAAATTCATACTAATACAAGACCTACTATTCTATTATCTTTCTAAGTTTATAAGAGCAATATTTAAAAATTGTCCTTATTTTTGGGCCTTTGTCCCACTTCTATGTATGGCTTTGTCCAGATTTCTTGCTCTGAGGTTGAGAGGTATGACAAATGTGTCAGGGCCATCACAGTCAGCCAGAGACATTTCAAATTGTGACAAACTTGTTGCACCCCACTCCCCCATGTAGTGACTCTGGATGTGTCCAAGCAAGGCAAGAAGCAGTTATGCAGTGTAAATGTGCAGACTATTCCCCCCATCCAAAGTAGACAAAAGTACTACAGTGGCTTTTCATCTGTCATTGATTTTGCAGAATGTTCTGGTTTCTGTCATTTTTAAACTGTTAATATATGCTTATTATTATTCAAGAAGTGCCTTTTGCTCTGTGTTTAAGTAGCAGTGCTTTAATGACCATCAGGTAAGCGTGTCTAATATTGTAAGATGCAAGTAAGTTTTAACAAGCAGTATTGCCAACATTGAAAGCCTTTCTGTTGTTGCCATGCAGAGAATGCTTAGATAACTAGATAATGTATAAGCCTTGGGTATTGAAATGCATATGACAATATTTGTAATAAAGGCCAGGATTAGATTATGTTAAGCTCATTACAGGTTTTACCTGCAAACTAAACAGAATGCCAATCTATCATGAGTGGCCCATATCCTGTGCAGTAATCCTTTAAGCAATATATGTTGAGCTTGTTTCTTGTTTGCTTTTCATTTTTTACTTTGATCATGTTTTCCCCATGAGACAAGTAGATAGTTGTCAGGCAGCAGGTCTTTTTTGGATAAGAAACATTTTTACAAATGAGGATATCACAGAGATTGTTACTTTTAGCATGTTACTTGGTACTTTAATAAAGCTGAATATAAATTATAATTAGAACTGGAGTGCAAGGAGAAGTGATTTGAGTTAAGTGCTGCTTGTTTTTCTTATGCTTGATTTTGACTGGCATTCCAGTAATGTATTTAAATGTAATTTATTTTTTCATGCCTCACATCCTTTTTGTTTCCATCTAGATATTAAGTAAGCTGTCATGCAGCCAATGGATTGAAATATTTTTTTTCTTCTACACTTCATTTTGTCTTGATTGGACTCCCATAATGATGGTTTGGTACCCAGGGCAGCGTATTTAATTAATGTTTTTGTGGTTTTGAGCATAGCTCCTCCCCTTTCAAGTTGGTCACACCCATTCCCGTTGACCCCACCCATTCAGCTGTCTCCTGCAGCCCCCCCTTTGATTTGAAGTCACCAGCTGCCACTGTGCATATGACTCCACACTTGCTAGGGAGAATGGTCTACTACTTCTCTACTTCTCTCCTTCCTTTTTCGCATACATGTCCTTTCCTTCCCTCTTCACTAATCTGTTCTTGTACAACATGTCAATCCATGTATTTTTAAGATTATTTGTTTGTCTGCTTCACAGTTTGTGTACGACAAATCACATTCTCATTGTATGTTTTGCTTAAATATGTATTCCATTGTAACAAATTTAATTTTGTATTTGGAGCTTTTCTCCTCAGGTCTCTGCTGAAAATGGGCATCTGCCCAGCCAGACTAAGCCAGTTAACAAATAGCAAATACATAAATAAATAAATAAATAAATAAATAAATGTTCCTGGATGAAGTTAAGCAAAATGTAAGGACACCATAATTACAGTAATATGGGGGAACATTTGTGGCCTTTATATGTTCATCAACAATACATTTAACTGAAACTTGGATGACATGTCCACCCTAAGCCTGTGTGGAATGAACCAGAATGTGCTGTTGATTGTAACAATCTATAAAACGTACCCCCCACCAAAAACATATTGAACCAACATAACTATTGCTTTCAGTATTTTACTATATAAGAAATCTTTAAAAATGGGCATATGTAAGCTTACTTGAAAGCTCCTCTTGAGACATACTTGTCCTCCCAGAAACATTAGCACCCGCATCAATCACATGCTGATGTGCACTTTCCACTGAGCTCCCTGGATTCCCGACAGTGGACAGGAACTCTTCAGTTGGTGTTAGTGGTGGTTCTGTAGCAGCCCTCCATGGTAACCAGCTATCCACAGGCCACTGCACCTGCTCTCCTCCAGGCCAGTGAAATCATATCAGTGGCAAACCTGATCATATGTCCTGCTGCACCTCCCTAATCAGCACTGACATTGTTTACTATCTGGAAGCAGATTTGCATTCTTCCAAACATATCCACATGACCTGTCTCAAGCAGTAAGGTACCATGTTGAAGAAAGGCTTATACAATCATGTCATTCTCTGAATCACTGAAGGGGGGCTTGAGGGGATTTTTGACTCTTGGGTGACATAGTTCTAGGTAGCCTAAAACACAAAAAAAGATACTGCATGTAACTTTCACATAAATAATGGTCCTGGATAGATATAATACATATTAGTTTCTCAATATTACCCACTTTAGGAACAACAAAAACTTGAATTATTCAAAAATAAAAAATGGGTTATATGGTTGTAACATATGACAGTCACACAGAAGCCAAGGTTGCATCCAAAACAAGGACTAAAAATAGGAAAGCAGACCTCAGTATTAACATTGTTTTGATTGTGGCAACACAGAAAGGAATCTTGGCTTCCCCACACCCGAAAACAACAGGAAATGACATTTTGAAACAAACAAGGAATAACATATCCAACTGTCTAAAAAAAGTGTACATATTTACCACAGAACAGTCATTTTTCTGCAATTGCCAGTCACTTCTACCTGTGCCTAGCACTTCCCTAGAGTTATCTATGGGTTATACTATAAGACTAACACAATGTGTCATTGACAATATAAAACATTTACATTTCATTGAAATAACATAGAAGATTGTAAATAGAAACAGTTGCAAAAGTAACACTTGTGATGAAACTTAATAAGGCTGTGTATCTGAGAAAGTAAAATGCCCTGACAAAAATGCCTATGTCATCAGTAAACATCTAAGAAGTGCATACAGATAAAAGTAGCATTTTTTTCCTAATTACAAGTTACATGTGAGCAAATCCAGTATATAATTGAACAATTCAATCATACTTTATCAAGATCAGTAGTCTTATGTGTAGATAAATCCAAAATAATAAAAATCTTCTTCTGTGTTATCCGCATACACAATTCTTCTCATCTTCAAATTCCCTAGTTACATGGTTCACTTTTTACAGTGTAAATTCAGGTATGTGACAATGGTAAAGATGTAAATGGGGCGTGAACTCATTAGAGTTGCTGAATCCCAAATTCTTGGCTGCATGTAGCAGGGGTAAACATAGTGCAGGCACTCCCTCTGGGTTTGTTGATATGGATTGCAACTGTGAATGATTACTGGGAGGGAAAAGGAAAACACAACAGCAATCCAGACTCACTTACCTCTAATGATTGTGTGGGACAAGCTACACTTACAAAGTTAAGAAGTAACTGTATCAAGATTTTAAAGTAAGCAGCACATGTTTCTCAACGTCTGTTCAGTAATATCCAAACTCCCCTGCCTTTGTTCAAAACTGTATATTATTCTCATACATTTTAGGGACAATAATACAAAATGCCTTACAGACTGCATTTCTGAGATTACTACCCAGATAAGAGAAGAATGAACACCATACAAAGAAAACATGCAAAACTGCATCGCTGCAAACAATAGTCATAAATAGTTGTGTGATCATTGATTGCACTGCATCTGCAATTAACACATGTACAAACAACTCATATTTTTTAAATGCCACTATTTTCATGGTGTGTGGCTTAGCACAAACATGGGAAATGGATAAATACAATAAATGTCAGGTAATGTACTTTTCTGATAAACAATACATATACTACACTTTTTAATCACCTGTGTGTATAGCACATCTGCTAAACATGTGATCCACACAGTACATACTATCTGTAGATCATGGTTCAACTCCCACATTTGTCATTTAAGAATGAAATCTAATAAACACTGCTCGTAAAGATAAAATAATGTGAGCTTTACATGTCACATTTGCACATCGCATACCTTCCCACAAACCTGGACTTATAGCCCAGACACAAATCAGACAGGATGCAGACATTCTGGATTTCAGCAAGGATACATTGTTGCATTCTTTGTTTTCCATCATGCAAACCTGCTAATTGGTGTTGCATGGTGGTTATCAACCTTGCCCAACACTTGCAGGTCTAGAACATCCGTAAACAGGAAGGAGACATTAGACAATCTCAAAATGGGTACACTGTGTCCTCTATTTTTTGCCACCATGCAAACACACTAAGTGGTGTTGAATGGCTTTTAACACACATACTTAATAATGAATATGAAAATATACAGCTGTTTCTTAAATGTCCCTGTGACAGGAGTTGTAAGTATAGGATGGCATTATCAGTGAGCCTGGGTTCTAGTCCATCACACTCCTAATTTTATTAATGCTGATCCACTCAATTAAAAAAAATGTCCAAACATAATTAGAAATAACAATAAGTATGTATAGCAGCGGATCTTATATAAATTATTTGTGTGACAGAGGGTATATTGATTATTACCTTTCAGTAAATATAATTGTATTCTCTGGCCTTGCATGGTCTTCAGACTTCAGTGATACTCATACAAACATGAATCTATAAACCAGAACCTTGTGAAGTCATGCACTTACCTGTTTAATCCTTCAGTCTATCATGTGTATTTATATAACTAATGAGCATGTTCAACAAGCACTTCTTCTGTGCCAAGGATGCAAAATCACCTATGTGGAAGAATATGTTTTGTTTCTAATGCATAGGTTGAATCCCACATTGTACACATTAATTTGATTAGTTTATAAACCACTCCAAAATGTGTCAAATTATATCATTTATACCCCAAAACATGTCCACAAAGTTAAAACAAGTAACAGGTGCAGTAGCATCCAAAGCAAAAAGTAATGCTAATTGTCACATTACCATTCTTAGTTTATAAACTGCTTCCATCTCTGTTTGGCAATGTTGCTCTCTTCTTAATGTTGTGCAAACTTGGTGGCATGGTTGTTTGGATTTGCACACTAGTAGTAAATGACATAACACATGTTGGCAGAAAATCATTCTTAACGATTGTTGTTTTCCCAGGTCAAACAGGTGTGGTGGTAGACAGGAAGGTGCCCAATTTTGGGTTCAGAGGTGGGGTGTTGAGTCAAGAATCTTCATTGGACTCCTTGTAGATCATCACAGCTGAAGACTCTTGCAGAGAGACTCTAGTGGTTCCCAGTACAAGTCTGAGGCTTGGAATGGTCTGGCCAAGGCTGTCTCCAGAGTGAATGGCATTCCATACACTGGACAACAGTATAGGCATCACTATAATGATTTAAAAAGGCACAAGCAGGACACACTCAACCAGTGGCTGGATGAGTACCGGACTGCTGACATCTCATAGTTATGTCAGCATACAGATACAGATAATTAAAATTGCATATATGCAAGACTGGTATGCTTAATGGTCTTCTCTTGTTCTTTTCTTATTATTCCACAGCTAGCCAAGAAAGCCTGATGAATAAAGAGGCTGAGCATCTAGAGAGACTGAGGGAAGCAATGGGTATGTATGCATCAGAACATAACTATTATTTTAGCTAAAGCATTGCTCTTCTATAGAATAGTATAAATTAAGCATGCATATCTTAACTGTAAAAGCAAGCATGTCTGCTTCAGTCTGCAAAACAAGCCAACTATAAGAGTCCAGTCTTATGCAGTAGTCACACATTGTGGGTTCAAATACCACAAGTACCACTTATATAATAAAATCCTTTAAAATATTACATAATTTAATTTCAATAAAAGTAGCATAAATGCCCTGCTTTTAACTTAATCTGCATATTTTGACCCAGCATATGTGCAATATATTTTCATTGCAAGGATTACTTATTACTTCTGTAATTAAGAAGAATACTTAAATGTAAAAACAGAGATGAATACTTTATTATTGTGACAATGCATTGTATGTCACATTTGATGGTACTAATTATCTCTTTTTTCTCTTATGCCAACCATTATCTCTCTTTTTTTTCTGTGTTGTCAAAATGTTTCTGTGTCATCCATGTCTGACAAATCACAAAATCCTTTACAGCACAGGAAGATAGGTCAGTCCTCTTGGCACCACCTGCTTCAACTCCACTGGCTAATGCACTGATGCCCAGCACATCTGAGACCCAATGTGACAGTGCTGCCTCCACTGCCCCTACAATACCTGGGTCCTCCACATCAGATATCACTACCCCAATAGCTGGTGTTGTGGTACTCTCCAGGAGTACTGGTGGAGGTGGGGATTTTATCACCCAACAGCAGTTGCCATGCTTGGTGCATAGGGTCATGCAGAGCACCATTAGTCTACACCTATGCCAAATGGAGAGGATGCTCTCATTTATAGTCCGTAAGAGAAGACATCAATCATTTCAAAAGTCAGATGAGTAAGGGGCTAGTGATGACAGTCCTGTGGGTGAAGGCTAAATTCTCCCCTGTCATCATATTTGACAGACATGGGCATCCAGTGTCCCCTCCCTAACCCCAATCATGTTATTCCCAACCTGTCATTTGCCTCACTGTCCCTTTGTCTTGTCTTGTTTGTCCTGGTTGTTTTCATCTGCTTTCTCATATACCTTACTTACCTGACCCAGAAAAACCTGCATACCTTACCAAATATTCTTCCCTTATTGAAATAAAAAAAAAATGGGCATCGTCTTATACATAGCTCTCCACTTTGCATATGTGTGTTTTTGACACACATGATTTGGTCAATTTGGCTATAAAACATCTTTGCGTTGTCACCCTTCTTACCCCTTTTATTGAGGTAACAGTCTAAAATCAGTTGATAATCTGTACATATTTTCATTTTAAACTGTTGAAGAAGTGGATAGTTATGGTTCTTTCTTCCCTCCCTCCTGCACATTCCTATATCAGTTTTCCCTTTGTTCTTTACCCCATGTGCCACCATTTCACCACTTTCCTATCTGCCCCATTTTAACACTTTTAATCTGGTCAAAAATAGAATCACACACCACACACATAAGTGCAAAAAAAAAAAAAAAACACTGAATCCCTTCCCATTTTGTCTTCTGTGTTTTTGGGGAGTTTGACATCTTACACCAATGTAAACCGATGGTAAACAGCTCTTCAATGGTACAGTTGCCTTCATGCAATGCTGCTTAAACATGCTGTGGTAAGGTAACACACAGTGAAAGTAGAAATAAGAATTATGCCATTGCATTCTAACTACATACTTAAAAGTATTGCATACACCTGGATTCGAACCTGTCTCATCTGGGCTCTGAAATAAGTTTGTCAATGCATTTACACCTACAGCCACAGAGTCAACTAGGCAGGAGGTGTGTTTCTTCTACTCAGTACTGTCCACACTGCTGACTGGTGTGCCTCTTTGATTAATGTGACTGTGCAAAGGTTAACAATGCAATAGAACTCTCATAAATTTATCAGTTAAGTAGAGGCTCACATTGGGTCATCGCTTAACTATATTCAAATGGGGAAAGCAGTATAATTGTGGTACTCACATAAACAAACACTTTGCCATTGATCATACAAACTAGCTGCTCACCAGTGAGCTATGGAATGTGCTGATTATCATGTAAAAACACATACAAAGGAAAGGCCCTTTTAAGGAAAGAACACATAGTTACACTGTAGTCATGTGTTACCTGCACCCACAAACTTGAAACTTGGTCTCTGAGTACTTGCTCCCAAATACATCAATTACAACTGCAGAAATAAATACAAAATGCTTTCCTACATACCATGGACATCTTTATACTGACAATACCCATTCAGATTTTCTAATACTTGCAATAATGTAGACAGCTGTTTGCATATAATTTGCAAAGCTGTCTTGATAAGGTACACCTGTGTGTCTAGTCAGAAGAGCATAATTGTGTATCCTGCAGTCACCAGTACAATCCCATGGAGTACCAATTTTTCGACAGTTGTACATGCTTACACATCCATTTCAGAAAAGGCCTCCCAAGACTTCTCTCAAAGATCCAGTGCTAGTATCTTCCACTATGAATTGTCCTACAGCCTTATAAAAGTCAGACTTATTTCATGGAGCTTGCATTAAGTACTGTGCTTTATAAATAAGTAGGTAGGGCTTCTTTTCTCTCTGCAATCAGTTGGTATGTCTATGTGTGTATGCGTTCACTTGACTGACATTCTGGGGAGCATTTTACACAAGCATGTCAGACACTGCTATTACCATCTTCTTCTCAGCAGACACTGCTGATGCAATCAGATATAAAGTGTTGTCAGTCACTGTAGAAGCCAGACTTGTTCTGTGGTGCTTGCATTAAGTACAGTGCTGTGTAAATAAATAGGTAGGTGTTCTAGTCTCTCTGTGGTCAATTGGTGTCTGTGTGTGTGTGTGTGTGTGTGTGTGTGTGTGTGTGTGTGTGTGTGTGTGTGTGTGTGTGTGTGTGTGTGTGTGTGTGTGTGTGTGTGTGTGTGCGCGCGTGTGCATGCGTGTGTGTGTGTGTGTGTGTGTTCAGTTGGTTAACATTTAAGAGAGGACTTTATACCAGCATGTCAGATACTGCTATTACCATTGTCTTCTCACCAGGCATTGCTGGTGTCATCACTTTTAAAGTGTTGTTGTACACTATGAATGCTAGACTTGTCCTGTGGTGCTTGTGTTAAATACTGAGTTCTGTAGTCAGTGTACTTAGGTATGGGTTCTTCTCCCACTGTGTGTGTGTGTGTGTGTGTGTGTGTGTGTGTGTGTGTGTGTGTGTGTGTGTGTGTGTGTGTGTGTGTGTGTGTGCATGTGTGTGTGTGTGTGTGTGTGTGTGTGTGTGTGTGTGTGTGTGTGTGTGTGTGTGTGTGTGTGTGTGTGTTCAGTTGGCTGACCTTCAAGACCCCATTGTACACCCACATGTGGGAACATGGGAACATTGCTATTATTATCTTCTTCTCACCAGACACTGCTAATGTCACCTGCTATAAAGTGTTGCTGATCACTATAAAAGCCATACTTGTTCTGTGTACTTGCGTTAAGTACTGTGCTTTGTAAATAGGTAGGTAGGGGTTCTATTCTCGCTACAGTCAACTGTGTGTGCAATCAGCACACGCTATGCTGACCATGTTAGAATGATATGTGAGTCCACAGCTATGTCAAACCCTACTCTGAACATCTCATTGTAGCATACAGTAGTCCCATGTATCCACCATCCTCCTTTTTCCACTGGCCACATGGCATCTTTCCTGCGGAGGAGTGGAGGATATCCTCATGTAAAATATGCATGCTCACATCATGAAGCAGAGTCCTTCCATGAGCCTCTGCAAGCCACCTCAAAACACCTGCATGTGTGATTGCTCATTCTGTCATGGTGTGATGCACTTGTTCCATATGGACAGTGGCTGGGTGTAATGCAATCTAACAAGTATAAACATACAGTATGCACAATAGGCTTACTATCTTCCATAATATAGATATATGGATTTTTTTACAGGGCATAACAATGGCTAGCATTTCATGTGATGTTGGCCATTAGCCTAATAATGTCACAAGATCCTGTGAATGGTTGACATGTCAATGTTGCTGTCAATGACATTAGCTATATTGAAGTGTGGATGTACAGCATATCTATGAAAGGGTCTTACAATCTGTGATGTGAGCTAATGAATTTATGACCATTGATGCTATTGCAGTGCATGCTCCTTCTATAACAGCTGTAGTAATATGCCTCTAGAGAACTGTTGACATGATATGTTACACTGTTATATATATTGCTGACATATTAGGACATGTGTTTTTGTAGTGGGGCAGATCAACTTTCTACACACTTCTCATTCCAACATCTCAGTGGCACTTGCAGTATGGCACACGTGTGCATGGGTCTACATATCATCATTAAATGTTCTGTGACTAACATCAATATCAATTCATTATTGATTACATGATCAGATAAATCTTTTCTCATATACATGGTTGTTATGCTGTGATATGCACAACTAATCTATCACATGTTTTGATGCAATTGCAAACTTGTGGAATTAATTGTGTGCAGTTATGTTGCTATACCCAAAGATTATTGATGTGGTCTGCAGCGCCATTGTGTGACTATTAGCATTTGTGTCAGGAAACTTTCTGCACGAGCCACAAACAACTGACCTCTAATGTGCCCTGAAATGACATCAGGCCACTCAAACACAGCTTGCCTATGAAACACATATAGGCATAATATGTTCTGCAAGTGATGTAGGTATGTGACATTGATAGAGTTGCAAGATTGTGTACATAGCAGCAGTGTGTAGAATGTGATAAATGACTAAGGCTGTAAGGAGGTCTTGTCACAAATCATTTATTCCAATAGATATGAAATGTTTGGTGGAATACACAACTAATTATAGATCTGTGTGTGGATGTCAGCAGACATACCCACCCAGAAGACATAGACAATCTGCAAGCTGACAGTTCATCTCACATGTCACCACCCTGTTGCCACTGGCCATCAGCCAAGCTATACAAGCAAATATTACTCAGTTTTTATACTCAGCAGAACAGCACATCTGTGCTTTCTCTACAGCTAAAAACAGAAACAATGGGCCTCAACATCATCTGACCTGCCAGATGGATCCATATGTCAACACAGCCTCTTTTTCACCTATGTTACCATAGAAGGATGTACAGCAACATGTATTCTTCTGACTCGGATGGCCATCACGTGATGCATTAAGTTATAGACCCATCCTGAATCTCCTCATTTGTGAGGTAGGCCAAGGAGTCATCATAAACCTTCTCTGTCTAAAAGGACCCAGGTAATATTCTGACTGTGTATTAAACCCATGTTTGATTTGTTCAGGCTACATCATGTCTGTTACATCTGTTCACTGTCTTCAAGAAGGTTACCAAAGGCATGCATGATGAAAACAATATCATCATGTGTAACTTGATCTAGCCAAGGCATTTAATACAAATCAGCAATCAGGAATTCTACAAAAACTGTCACAAGTGGCCATAAACACCTATTTTCTCAAGTGGGTAGACAACTGTAACACATATGTGACAGAGAAATATGTTGCATTGTGTAAAGTCACCTTTATCTAGAGTCCAGTGACCAGGTCCATACCCCAGGGCTCTGTGCTAGGCCCTTTCCTGTACATTATTTAAGTCATAGACATCAAAACTTACTTACACATCCTTTTTCCAAACAGCTTTGTACAGGACTGCAAATTGTGGGCAATCACTGAGTCCAAGTGTGGTACTGGTAAATTGCACACAGTATCAACACACACAAAGGATTGATGCCACATACATGCAGACACAGTAAGTAAAGGAAACACATGGGGGGGATGGGATTAGTTCCATTAGAACACACTTACACAAAATAATTACAGTATGGACAACACACCCATATGAATAGACAAAGTGGTATGCACACTTGTCAACTAGCCAGAATTGTTCATTATTTCTAATATCCCTCCTAACACCTTTGGTAGATGTTACATTTTGAGAGAGATGTGCTTGATTCCCCCTCAGGAATTGCTGATGAATCATAATAGTTGTACAAATGTATTCTTCCAGAACCATCTATGACCATTCACAATCATATATGTTATGTGGAAGACATGCGATTACTGGTGGCATTATTTTGATATTGTCCATGATTGTGTGCTTCTGCCAGCTGTTGTCCATGTGCTGTTACTATGTGTCCCACCTGGTTGATACCTGTGCTGACTTTACATTCATATTCGGGAAGCTCATTTTGTACAGCTTCACAATATGCACATAATCCTTATTGTATATACCATCCCTGATATATGTCATGTTTATTCTTTATGCCAGGATGCTTATATATATTGCAAAGTATCTACTCCACTGATATGTGAGCTTGTGTGACGGTCACATAATATACAATAACTGTGCAGTCCATACTGTATCATGTCAATGTGTGATTAGTGTTCGTGCTACCATTGTCATCACTGACATGCTCTCATGTGCTATACATTACAGTGTTTCACCTATCCTCTTCCCATGTGTACATTCCTACAGTTCATATGTGTCTCTTTTCCATATATTCACTTCCACTGACTGTTTATTTATAATGCAATCTATGTACCCTTACTGATCATTTACACAACTTTTATTCAGTATGCCTGACACATATTTCCTCAATATTCTGCACTGTATACACTTGCATGTAATGTGTTGGAAATATATATATTGCCTTATTAATAACCCTGATAATCATTCTGGCATTCTGCACAATTCCCACAGACCTAGTTTGCCTGTTGGTAAACAGGATTATGTGATTGCTAGTGTCTGTGTTGCTATACGCAGTTCCCTGGCTGGCAACACTGCTGCTAGCCATGAAACCATGCTTGTTTAGATTTAAACGCTGTGCATGGCATGTATATGCAATTAGCGCTGCTGCTCACAACACAAACTCGTGAACTCTGTGTAGGCTTCTCGCTAAGCCTACAATGAGTTTATTGAATCCACAGGATTGTTTGAAGAGTTAAAAAGAGGAAGTGGTTAAGAAAATAGGTCAAATAAGAGAAGGAAATATATGCAATTCGTGATGAAAAGGTTTAATTTTATATAAAAAATTGTGAAGATGTTTAATAATTTTGTTTATGAGATGTATAAGAAATGGGAGATGTGCAAGAAGAAATATGAAAAGTTATAAAAATAGCTAAGGAGGTAAAAAAGAAATAAGGAAAAGAAGTTAAGAGCATATTTCAAGAATGGTTGAGAGGGTAGAAGAAGAAGTAGAAGAAAAAGAAGAAATTTATGAAGGGGTAATAAAATCCATATGGAAAAAAGATGTCAGAAAAGATATAAAGAGACCAATAACCTCAGCAAACAAAGAACGAAAAAATATTTATGAGGAAAAAAAAAAGAAAGCAGAAACTACTGGACCAGGTAATAAATGATGATGCTATTTTTGATGTTAAATGTAGTGAAGTAAAAGTAATGTTAGCAATGGATAAAGACCTTATAAATGTGATACTGGAAAAAAAGAAATCAGAAATCATAACATTATGTTGTGCTAATGACAGAGTTAGTCAGGATGCAATGTTGAAAATGCTTGAAGTATAAAGTTATATAGATGTCATGAGCATTGTGGGAAAAAGAATTAAAATAGAAAGTGAAGTAAAGCAGGGTTGCCCTTAAGCATAGGCCTGTTTACCTCAGTAACAAATGCTATAAAGCAAAGATTTGAATATAGATTAAATTCAACATGGGATTTGGAATGCGGGAATAAGGTATCAATATGCATGTCATATGCAGATGACTTGGCTATAATTGCAAGAAATAAGGCATAGATGAATGAAGTAAGACTTTGGATACTGTTAAACAAAGCAAGATTTCAACTAAAAAAGTTAAAAGTAAAGGATTTGATGAAGTAATAAAAATAAATAAAATATATTATGTATGAAAAGAAAAGAAATATATTAGGTTTAAGATTTGGTGAGCATGGGAAAGTAATAGAACTCTCGCTTGGCTTTTCCCGGTTAGGGGTCGCCACAGTGGATCACCTTGTCCGCTCATGATTGGCAGTGGAGTTTTACAGTTTTGAGTTGCCAGCCCGGCGCCCAACCTTCCACAGAAGGCACACACTCACGCCTAGGGCCACTTTTAGCATGTCCAATCAACTTGCAGCATGTCTTTTGGATGAAACCAGAGCACCCAGAGGAAACCCACATGACCACAGGGAGGATATGCAGACTCCGCACAGAAGACACCCCAGCCGAAAAATCAAACCAGAGAGCCTCTTGTGAGGTGACATTGCTAACTGCTGCACTACCGTGGCCTGGACAGAAAACTTGGAAGAGGTAAGGAAATTGATAACATGGAAAAGTTATACTTTGTCTTTATTTTAAAAAGTATATATATTAAATACTTACGTATCAGGGAAATAACATACATGACGGGAGTTTTTATGTTTCCAAGTAATATAGAAAGAGAAATAATGGTCGTTATTTAACTTTATTTGGGATATAAGATTAAGTCCTCTGAGAAAGGGTATAATTTATAATAGAATGAAGGAGGATGACATTTGAATATCCCTGCTATCTGGCATGTATGCATTTGTTCTGGTAACTAAAAAAAAGTTCATGAAACAGAGAAACATATGGCTTGTAAATATTGTATGTGAGATAAAAGACAATGTGGAATAAATAGAAGCAAAACAAAATGATAGAAATGGAAGAATATATGAAAAAATAATGTTATGGAAATCAGGGAATGAAAAATGTGATATTAAGATAAAGGAATGATGTAAAAATATAACAGAGAATTGTTATTTAGTATATCCATGGAAAGAATTATGAGAAGTTGTTAAAATATTATATATATGAAAAAGTAAGATATTTTATTTTATTTTGTTTTTCATGAAACAAGTAATTTTGGTGGAGATTATTGCTGAATATGTTATCTCTAAAAATGAAGTGCTGGAAGAGAAAAATGTAAATAAGGTAATGCAGAAGAAACTACAGAATACTTTGTTTCTCTTGAATTGTCTAAATAACAAAAATTTAGGGGATTTTTTTAAAAAAAATGAATGCAAGTGGAATGGACTTGAATTAAATAAAAATGGAAAAGAAAGCAAAAGTGAAATTGTAAAATGGAATAAGAGTTTCCCTGGGATTCAATAAACTCCATGTAGTCTCCACATGAAGCCTACACAGAGTTATATTTGCACGGTGGTGCGAAGCAAGTGGTAGCTCGCAATGCATATTAATTATGTGCTGCCTGTCTAAACCAGGTTTCATGGCTAGCAGCAGTGTTGCTGGCCAGAAAACCATGTAAATGAACATGGATATCAATTCTGCGTAAAGCAGAGCAACTATGGTCCATTAATCTGAGTGGAATGCCACAGTGATCACCAGGACTTCACAGATAGCTGTCAATGTGTTAGTGTAACACATCTGCACAGAGGCCAACATAATGAGGGGACAAAGAAAAACAGAAATAGGGACATATTTGACATAGATGTCACATAGAAATGTGTTAGAATGAAACTCTCTCAACCTCTTAGAACATGAAATCTAGACAAAGCCAGAAATAATGGGAGGACAAAGACCTAAAACAAGGGACAGATTTTTAATATTGGTCTTCCAAACTTTGAAAGTTGAGGAATAATAGGTTGGACAATACGATAAACTATCTGAGGAGCATGAAGTTTGAAACTCAAATGTCTGTCATCAGTTTCTGACTTCAATCTGCAATAAAATGCCAATGATTTGCCAGATAACCAATATGTTATGAGGAAAAGATGAAAAATATGAGACAAAAAGTGGATATTCTGCACAAATCAGGACAGTTCAAAGGTATGAACTCAAATGTATGTAATACTGACTCACATTAGTCCTGAGATCATCCCAGTGATATGGCAGAAAGCCATGAATATGAAAACATCTGGACATTCTGGGAATATCTGGAGAGGTGAGAGGTATGCATGTGAAGTATATTCTCCAAACACAGTACAGAGCAGTATACCTACATTGCAGAATGTGATATTCCATTCCTGGTATTGAGGACTGAAGCCGTGCAAATGATCTGTAATGGGACATGGACTGCCATGTAAAATAAATACTCAGAGGAAGTGTGTGTGTTGAATAGGGACACACACATGAATTGTAGGAATAAACACAGGGAAAGTGGCCAGGTAAAACTCCCTCATGTAGAGTCTTTGTGACACAAGCATCCTTATATGAATTATGCATGGGATATTTATCAGGGATCTGGCAAAGAATTGGGGTAAGGTGCATACGGAAAGCTCTGCAAACTGATATACCTGAAAAGCAGTGCACTCCCAGAAGAGGTCTTCAGTATGATGGGCATACGTAAAGGCTCATGGAAAACATTTCAAGAACCAGCCACAATCATGGACAGTATCAGAATAATCTTTTTCTTTTGGCTTTTCCCGGTTAGGGTTCGCCACAACGGATCACCTGTTTCCATTTCTTCCTGTCCCCTGCATCTTGCACTGTCACACCAACCACCTGCATGTCCTCTCTAACCACATCAAAAACCTTATCTTAGGCCTTCATCTTTTCCTCTTATCTGGCAGCAATATCCTTAGCATCCTTTTCCCAATATACCCAGCATCCCTCCTCAGCACATATCCAAACCAATGCAATCTCGCCTCTCTGGCTTTGTCTCCAAACTGTCCAACCTGGGCTGACCATTTAATATACTCATTGCTAATCCTGTCTACCCTCATCACACCCAGTGCAAATCTTAACATCTTTAACTCTGCCACATCCAGCTCTGACTTTTGCCTTTTTGTCAGTGCCACTATCTCTAACCCATATAACATAGCTGGTCTCACTACCCTTTTGTAGACATTCCCTTTCACTCTTACTGATACTCGTCTGTCACAAATCACTCCTGACACTCTTCTCCACCCACTCCACCCTGCCTGTACTCTCTTCTTCATCTCTCTTCCACACTCGCCATTACTCTGAACTGTTGATCCCAAGTATTTAAACTCATCCACCTTTGCCAACTCTACTCCCTACATCCTCACCATTCCTCTATCCTCCCTTTAATTTACACACACATATTCCATCTTAGTCCGGCTGACCTTCATTCCTCTCCTTTCTAGAGCATATCTCCACATCTCTAGGGTCTCATGAACCTCTTCCCTACTCTAACTACATATCACAATGTCATCTGCAAACATCATAGTCCACGGGGACTCCTGTCTGATCTCGTCTGTCAACCTGTCCATCACCAGTGCAAATAAGAAAGGGATCAGAGCTGATCCTTGATGTAATACCACCTCCACCTTAAATGCATGTCACTCCCACTGCAGATCTCACTGCTGTCACACTACCCTTGTACATATCCTGCACCACTCTTGCATACTTCTCTGCCACTCCCGACTTCCTCATACAATACCATAACTCCTCTCTAGGCACCCTGTCATATGCTTTCTCTAAGTCCACAAAGACACAATGCAACTCCTTCTGACCTTCTCTGTATATCTCCATCAACACTCTCAGAGCAAACATCAAATCTGTAGTGCTCTTTCCTGGCATGAAACCATACTGCTGATCACTAATCATCACCTCCCTTCTTAACCTAGCTTCCACTACACTTTCCCATAATGTCATGCTGTGACTGATCAGTTTTATCCCTCTGTAGTTACTACAGCTCTGCAAATCACACTTATTCTTAAAAATTGGTACCAAAACACTTTTTCTCCACTCCTCAGGCATCCTCTCACTTTCCAAAATTTCGTTAAACAATCTGGTTAAAATTCCACTGCCATTTCTCCTAAACACCTCCAAGCTTCCACAGATATGTCATCTGGACCAACAGCCTTTCCATTCTTCATCCTCTTCATAGCTATCCTTACTTCCATCTTGCTAATCAATTGCATTTCCTGATTCACTATCCCCACATCATCCAGCCTTCTCTCTCTCTCATTCTTTTCATTCATCAGCCCCTCAAAGTACTCCTTCCATCTGTTCAACACATTCTCCTCACTAGTGAGTGTGTTTCCCTCATTATCCTTTATCACCCTTACCTGCTGCACATCTTTCCTAGCTCGGTCCCTCTGTCTAGCCAATCGGTACAGGTCCTTTTCTCCCTCCTTAGTGTGCAACCTTTCATACAACTCTCTATACACCTTATCCTTAGCCTTTGCCACCTCTCTCTTTACCATGCACCTCATCTCCTTATACTCCTGTCTACTTTCTTCATCTGTCTGACAATCCCACTTCTTCTTCGCCAACCTCTTTCTCCGTGTACTCTCCTGTACTTCCTCATTACACCACCAGGTCTCCTTGTCCTCCTTCCTCTGTCCAGATGTCACACCAAGCACCTTTCTAGCAGTCTCCCTTTCTAGCTCTGCTGTAGTTACCCAGCTATTCAGTAACACTTCACTGCCACCCAGTGCCTGTCTTAACTCTTCCCTGAACTCCAACTCACAATTACCCTTTTTCAATTTCCACCATTTGATCCTTGGTGTTGCCCTCATACTCTTCCTCCTCTTCTTGATCACCAATGTCATTCTAAAGACCACCATTCTATGCTGCCTAACTACACCTTCCCTGTCACCACTTTACAGTCTCCAATCTCCTTCAAACTGGCCCTCCTGCATAGGATATAATCCACCTGTGTGCATCTCCCTCCACTCTTGTATGTCACCGTATGCTCCTCCCTCTTGTTAAAATATGTATTCACCACAGCCATGTCCATCCTTTTTGCAAAATCCACTACCATCTGACCTTCTGCATTACTTTCCTTAACACCACATCTACCCATCACTTCCACATCCCCTCTGTTCCCTTCACCAACACGCCCATTGAAATCTGCTCTGATCACCACTCTCTCACCCTTGGGTACAATCATCAGCACTTCATCCAACTCACTCCAAAATTTTTCTTTCTCATCCATTGCACACCCAACTTGTGGAGCATATGCACTAACAACATTCATCATTAAACCATCAATTTCCAGCTTCATAAACATCACTCTATCCGCCACTCTTTTCACCTCCAAAACACTCTTGGTATACCGTTCCTTCAGGATAACCCCTACCCCATTTCTTCTCCAATCCATAGCATGATAGAACAATTTGAACCCTCCTCCAATACACCTGGCCTTACTCCCCTTCCACCTGGTCTCTTGTACACACAATATATCAACCTTCCTTCTGTCCATCATATCAGCTAGCTCTCTCTCCTTATACCAGTCATGGTGCCAACATTCAAAGTTCCTACCCTCACTGCCACACTCCTAACCTTTCTCCTCTCTTCCTGCCTTCAGGCATGCCTCCTCCCTCTTCTTATCCTTCTCCTGCTTTGGCCAACAGTAGCCCAATTTCTGCCAGCACCCTGTTGGCTAACAGTACTGGTGGCGGTCATTGTAAACCTAGGCTTCGACCAATCCGATATGTAAATCTGTACTGGTTTCCGCATATCTCATTTGTCAGATGTTTTACGCTGGATGCCCTTCCTGATGCAACCCTCCCCATTTATCCAGGCTTGGGACTGGCACAAAGAAATGCACTGGCTTGTGCATCCCCAGTGGCTGGGTTGACAGTATCAGAATAATACTGCCAGTAATTCTATGCCTCTGACATAACCTATGTGATTTACAGTGATAACAGATGAGCCTGCACACACACACTTGAACAACTATTATGATACATTCACAATCTATGAGGGTAACTGTGAAGATTGGGTGATGCTAGGTGAAGGCTGCCAGCCTAGCCAGATAGAAATCTGTAAATATTAAAGTAAACCACAGGCTTCAAATCGGAAAGACAAAAGAAGCACTCCACGAAGCATGGCACTCTTTGTTGTAGAAAAAAAACAGTAAAGCTAACTTGATGTTATATGAGAGGCATTTTCTTCAGACTCAGACACTTATCCTGACTGCATTTAAATACTGCCCTATACACTCACAAACTAACTATATAGGTAAACCACATTAAGCAATCAAATGAATTAAAGTAATTAATTGTATCTTCATTGTATGGATGTACATACATCTTACATCTTAAAGGAAACTCTTATAAACAAAAAAAACACTAAAAACATACCTATATATGTGATATATGATTCAAAAAAAAATTATAAATTTTTAATAATATTATAATATATATAATAATATATATTTATTTAAAAAAAAAAAAAAAAATATATATATATATATATATATATATATATATATATATATATATACCAATAGAACAAATGAAAAAAAAATAAAATGATAAAATAAATATAAAAATATAAATATAAATATATATATATATATATATATATATATATATAAAATATATATATAAATAAATATAAATATATAAAAAAAAAAATACAAAATAATATTACAATATATCCCTATTTATAATATGATACAAACTAATATATATAAGATATATATGTGTCATGTTGTGTGTATGAAAATAATAAAAAAAATAAAAATAAAAAATAAAAAAAAAATTCATAAAATATATATACATGTATATGTATATACAGAATAAATTAAAAATTAAAAAATAGACATATAAAAAAGAAATAAAGAAAAGACATATATAAAAATATATATATAAAAAATACCTAAACGTAAAACTCTTGTAAAAATAAAAATATATATATATATATATATATATATACATAAATAAAAATATAACTATGTTCATCAAACAACAAACTAGAAAATGTTAATATTTATATGGTTTAGCTAATAAAAATGGCTTGAGTGAGCTTTTCTCATTCAAGCCATGTCCTCTATTGGCCTGTAGTCTTATTATCCATTTATTCTCCCACAGGCTTGTTGTCTTAAATGGTAAAAATAGTGTTACATGTGGAACTGAAAAAAATGTAACAACAGTGCAACTCTGCTTACCAAGTAAAGCATGTTGTGACCCTTTGATGTTAAAACTCAGAGCCAGTAAGTCTAAAGTGAGGCATCATGCCTATTATTTTAAGGCCAGAGTTAATGGCCAGAATTTGCATGCATAAATGTCCTTTATTGCTCTGGTTTCTGCCCAGAGGTGATGAATGTAAATGTAGTTTCCGTTAGCCTGGGAACCTAGGAAAGTGTGAAGATTGATGTAATGTGAACCAGGAATGTGATTTTAAAAACAGAGACAATCGAAGAGCATTGAGCATTTTTGTCTTGACCATCCAAATCGCCAGCACTGTCTTGCTCTGTATGTAAGTTTATCTTAGACTTTTGTTTTCTCTTAGAAATAGCTAGAAACTAGAAAGATTAGTCTAAGTGTTTTTCTGTGATGTCAGAACTGTACTATTGAATTATTTTAAGTATTTCTCTGTGATCTCTGAACTCCTGACTAGCACTGTGTAGTAAAAAGTATTGTCTTGTGTTTTGACTATTTGTTATTAAATATTTTAAACCCTTTCAACTGTGGCTGTTTTTGTAGAGATAATTTAAGCTCTTTAGAGTACTTGCATGCCTTTAGGGCAGCCACGGTGGTGCAGTGGTTAGTGTTGTCACCTCATAGGAAGTGATTCCCTGGTTCGATCCTTGCTGGGGTGCCTTCTGTGCGGAGTCTGCATGTCCTCCCTGTGGTCGCGTGGGTTTCCTCCAGGTGCTCCGGTTTCCTCCTACATTAAAAAGACATGCTGTAGGTGGAATGGACACTCTAAATTGGCCCTAGGTGTGAGTGCATGTGTGTGTGTGTGTGTGTGTGTGTGTGTGTGTGTG
Source organism: Protopterus annectens (assembly GCF_019279795.1). Classification (NCBI taxonomy): domain Eukaryota; kingdom Metazoa; phylum Chordata; order Ceratodontiformes; family Protopteridae; genus Protopterus; species Protopterus annectens. The sequence goes on along the minus strand of NC_056731.1, from coordinate 1,039,234,797 downwards.
TGTGTGTGTGTGCCTTCTGTGGAAGGTTGGGCACTGGGCTGACACTGTAAATCTCTACTGCTAATCATGAGCAGACAGGTGATCTGCAGTGGTGACCCCTAACTGGGAAAAGCTGAAAGAAGAAGAAGAGTACTTGCATGCCTTTGGTAAAATTGTACAAAGCCACTTCAATAGCTTTAGCCATGGGCTTTACTACCAATTGGATAATAATATTGCACAGTAATAATTGGACACCCATTTAGGGGCCTTTGAGTAGCTGATAAATATTAGTTGGTGGTGGCAGCTGGTACTAGCGTATAGTCTGGGAAAAGGAGCACAGCTGGAGAACCTGTGGCAATCTCCCCCAGAAGTGTCTGTGTGGTTGTATAAACTCTTCTCAAAGTGCGTGTGTGTGTGTGTGTGTGTGTGTGTGTGTGTGTGTGTGTGTGTGTGTGTGTGTGTGTGTGTGTGTGTGTGTGTGTGTGTGTGTGTGTGTGTGTGTGTGTGTGTGTGTGTCAGCTACTTGGGCAGGGACATGAAGCACTGGTTGGACAGAGAGTGTGCTAGAAGTTTTAGCTTGCCCACTAGGCTGAGATCTGGATGCTATAGCTGTGCCAGTGGGGAATCTTATTGGGGACCTGGAGAGCAAGAGAGCGACCAGCCCCGGACTGACTGTGATCTCTGTGTGCTCTTAAGGGAAATTGCACTTTACTGTGTGTATTTGTAATCCTTTCCCCCTATATGAGATGCCCCTCACTGGTGTCAGTGGTGTGGATTGTGGCTCCTTGATTGCTGGGCCAGGGCACAGGCATCACCTATTAATTGTTTGGCAGTGGTGGTAATCCAAACCACATATTAATTGGTTGGCAAATACTAATTGGCTTGTGGTGGTATGGGTAGAGTGAATTCCTGCAGCTTGTGTACAGTGATCTCTGAAGGTGTTTTGTATTCTAAATCAACCATGCAGTGAATACTCAGTGTTCAGATCACAATTGTTTTATTTCTTTTGTTAGCTTAGTTAGAGTGAGCAGGCAGCATGTCAGCAGAGTATGGAAAGCTAACAAGGAGCCAGCTGGATGAGATGTGCCAGGTTAGGGGACTGTTGCATGGAAACCTGACTAAGGCAGACCTGATTGCAGCCTTGGTTACAGCTGCATCAGAAAACAGCAACCAGGAGGGCAATCAGACAGGCAGTGGAGATATAATACCCTCGGAGAATGGACAGATCAACCTTTCTGCAGAGGACTTAAAAATCCATCTGGAGCTAAAGAGACTTGAGTTGGAGGCCAGGCATTTGGAACTAGGAGCAGCTAAGAGAGTAAGTCATCTAGAGAGTGAGGACAAGGAGAAACTGTGATGTTTGCAGTCTGAGGAGAATGAGAAACTGCTACACCTGGAAGATGAGGAAAAGAAGAGGCAGAGGCAGCATGAGAAGGAGATGCTGACTCTTCACCAGAGTCATGGAGGTAATGGGGAAGGGAGTAACTGGACCCCAGAAGCAGAAAAGGTCAGTAAATTTCTTCTGCAGTTTAAAGAGGAGGATAATTTTGATAGTTTCATTCATATGTTTGAGAGGGTATGCAAACAGTATGGTGTTGACCAAAGGCTCTGGGTATGGTCCCTGACCCCCTTACTCCATGGTAAAGCTGTAACTGTTTTGTCAAAAATGTCTGACGTTGCATGTTTTGATTATACTGCTTTTAAAAATCACTTGTTAGAATTGTTTAAGCTAACACCTGAAACATATAGGAAAACATTTTGTGAGCATAGACGCAAGGCAGATGAAAGTGCGTGTAAATATGTTGCTGAACTGAGCATGTATTTCCATAGGTGGGTGAGTGGATATCAGGTCACCACTTTTGAAGGGCTGGCAGACCTTTTGGTGAGGGAACATGACCTTAGAACTTTGCTTGAGGACATGAGGATCTGGTTAGCTGATTAGACAATGTGCTACTTCAGATGAGTTGGAGAAGAAGGGAGACCTATACCGGGCAAGCAGGGCAGCCCTGCACAGGAAAGGGACCCCCAGTACTGCTCATGGATCTAAAGGAACCCATGCTGGGCAGCACAGACTGTCCCAACAGAATCTGCCAGTAGCAGGGGAAGCCACTAGACCAGGTACATGTCCAGGAGCTAGGGTTAAATGTTTTGAATGCAACCAGTGGGGCCATGTGGCATACAGGTGTCCATGGAGGCAAGGTGGGGAACAAAAGGTGAGGGAGCCAGTAAGTGGGAAAGACAAAATGCCAACAGTAGGTTGTCTTGAGACAACAAGGGTACCAAACTGCCATCCTGCAGATGTCCTGATAGGGAAGGATTTGGATGAGGCAGTACCATGTGTTTGTGCAGTTGCACGCAGTCAAGCTAGGAGACAAGCATGTGGGTCTGGTAGCCTGGGGGAGACCCAGACAGACTGCATACTTGCATCCAGGACTGGTGAGGTGGTTACTTCAGGGAGGGAGCTACCCTGTAGCAGTGAGACTGAAGATAAGCCACAGCTGCTTGGGGATACTGATGGTCCCTTGGACAAAGTGACTGCAAAGGTAAAGGTGAGTGGTAGTACACAGGCTGACAGTGAGGCACCACTGTCAGAGGATCCCAGACGTCCTGTGGAAGGGCAGCTGGGACGGTTTACAAGGAGAGAGTTGAGACAGGCTATGCTCTCAGACCCTACATTGCAAGGCCTGAGGCAGTCAGCTAGGGAGGCACCTGATTCTCAAGGAAAGGGGGGAATCTGTATACTAGGACAAAGGGTTACTGTACAGAGAATGGACCCCTGAGGGAGAGCTAGAAGGTGAGAGAGTAGAGCAGTTGGTAGTGCCTAGAGCCTACCGTCTGGCACTTCTAGCCATAGCCTATGATATTCCCTTTGTAGGTCATATGGGCATAAAACGTACAAAGAAGCATATTATGCAGAACTTCTATTGGCCTGGAATTTCTAGAGATGTAACAGGGTACAGCAGGACCTGTGAGCAGTGCCAAAAGGTAGACAAGGCAGGAGATTAGGTGAGAGCTCTTTTGATGCCTCTGCCTGTGATTGAGGAGCCTTTTCAGAGGGTAGCTATGGATATTGTGGGTCCTCTGAGTACCCCAAGTTCCACAGGGAAAAAGTATATCCTAATGGTATTGGATTATGCTACACGATACCCTGAGGCAGTGGCTTTGTCCTCCATTGAGGTAGAGAAGGTGGCAAATGCATTGTTAGATATTTTCAGATGGGTAGGTTTCCCAAAAGAAATACTGACTGACAGAGGTGTCAATTTCATGTCAGACCTGCTGGCTTGTCTGTGGAAGTCCTGTGGGGTGAAGCACATGAAGACCACCCCTACCATCACCAGACTAATGGTCTTGTTGAGAGTTTAAACTCTACAAACAAGTCCATTCTATGGACATTTGCATATCTGTTTAAGAGGGAGTAGGACAAATATTTTCTCCATCTGTTGTTTGCTTACATAGAGGTTCCCCAGGAATCCACAGGATTTTCACCCTTTGAGTTGCTGTATGAGCATAGGATGAGGGGACCTCTAGATTTAATTTGAGATGAGTGGGAAGGCGAGTGCGAGTCTCCCAAGGAGTCTGTTGTGGCATACATCCTAAACCTCAGGACAAGGCTCAGGGAACTCATGGGCTTGGCCCAGGAGAACCTGGCAGAAGCCCAACAACAGAAAAAGGTGTGATATGACAGGAATGCTAGAGCTAGAGAGTATGCTGTGGGGCAGCAGGTTATGGTTCTCATTCCTGTCAGATACAACAAGCTGCAAGCAGCTTCGTAGGGACCCTTCAAGGTGGTAAGAACGTTAAGTGATGTTAACTACCTGGTGAAACTGCTAGGCAGAAGGCAGGGGCACAAATTGTACCATGTTAACATGATGAAACCTTACCATGCTAGGGAGGCCCTTGTGCTGAACATTTGCAGTGGATTGCAGGAGGAGTCTGTGTGAGATTTGGTGACTGATCACCTCAGTGAGGCTCAGGCTGACACCTCAGTGGATGGGATAGCAATGTCCCAGCAGCTATCTCCTACCTAGGTTTGAGAAATTTGAACAGTGTTACAGGAATGTGGGGACATGTTCACTGGGAAGCCAGGATGCACCCACCTGGGGCAGCACCAGGTGGATGAAGGGCCCCAAAGGCCTATTAGGCAGGCCCCTTATAGAGTGCCTGAGAGAGTCAAACAGACTCTGAGGGAGGGGGTACAGGAGATGTTGGAGCTAGGGGAGATTCAAGAGTACATCAGTCCCTGGGCCTCCCCAGTGGTGCTGGAGCCAGAGAAGGATGGCAGCACCTGGTTCTGTGTGGACTACAGGAAATTAAATAGTCACACAGAGTCAGATGTTTACCCCATGCCTAGGACAGATGAGGCCCTAGAGCAGCTGGGTGGGGCTAAATATCTTACCACCACTGATCTTACCAAGGGTTACTGGCAGGTGCCCTTGACTCCCAGTGCTAGAGAGAAGTCAGCCTTTCTGACTTCTTTTGGCTTGTATGAGTTCACAAAGATGCTCTTTGGGATGAAGAATGCCCCAGCAACTTTCCAGAGGCTGGTAGATCATATCCTAACAGGAGCTTGAGGGTTTGCTCTTGCTTACCTAGATGATACTGTCATCTACAGCCATTCCTGGCAAGAACACCTTCAACATGTCATGGAGGTGCTGGGCAGACTACAGAGGGCAGAGTTGACCATTAAGCCGAGCAAATGTCAGGTGGGTATAGCAGAGGTCTTCTACTTAGGACATAGAGTGGGGAGTGGTAAGATAAGGCATGGCCTGCACCTGTATCTAAAAAGCAGGTGAGGGCATTTTTAGGGACAGCAGGGTACTACAGAAAGTTCATCCCCAGTTATAGTACCATAGCTGCTCCCCTCACAGACCAGACAAGGAAGAAGAGGCCAGATAAGGTTGTGTGGATCCCAGCATGTGAGCAAGCATTCCAGAAGTTTAAAGAAGGACCCCCTTTGTTAGCCAGTCCAGATTACAGCAAAGAATTTTGTTGAAATTCACTATTATGACAGATCACAACCCCCAAACATGGTTAAACAGAGCCAGCCAGCAAAATGCCAAGTTGCTAAGATGGAGCCTGAGGTTGCACGCTTATGGTAAGTCCATGCAGCACCGCAGTAGGATTAGCAATGCCAATGCAGATGGGCTCTCAAGACAAGGAATGGGGTAAGGTACACTCAGATAGACCTAACTCACTCAAACAGCATTTGAAAAACTAGCTTGAGTTGTCCAGGGGAGAGATATGTGAAGATTGGGTGAAGATAGGTGAAGGCTGCCAGCCTAGCCAGATAGAATTTTGTAGATAATTCTGTCATCTGCAAATATTAATGTAAACCACAGGCTTGTTGTCTTAATTGATAAAAATAGTGTTACATGTGGAACTGAAAAAAATGTAACAGTGTATTCTACTGGCCAATTAAAGCATGTTGTGACCCTTTGATGTTAAAATTCGGAGCCAGTAAGTCTAGCATGAGGCATCCTGCCTACTGTTTTAAGGCCAGAGTTAATGGCCAGAATTTGCATGCATAAATGTCCTTTATTGCTCTGATTTCTGCCCAGACGTGAAGAATGTAAATGTAGTTTCTGTTGGCCTGGGAACCCAGGGAAGTGTGAAGAATGATGTAATGTGAACCAGGAATGTGATTTAAAAAACAGAGAAAATCAGAGAGCATTAAGCATTTTTGTCTCGACCATCCAACTCACCAGCACTGTCTTGCTCTATATGTAAGTTTATCTTAGACTTGTGCTTTCTCTTTGAAATAGCTAGAAACTAGAAAGATTAGACTAACTCCGGGATTCATAAAGCTTGCACCAGGTGCAGGTGTAGCATCGGCGTTCTAACAACAAATATGGCCGCCGAGCGATCCAGGTACGAGCTGCTCCCACATGCACTACCCGCGTACACTATGCCCACAAAACTCCCGGGCCCTGTATGCTAATTACCCCATGTGCAGCAGTGTAGCATGCAAATGAAGGTATGTAGCAATCCAGGAAGTGGTGCAGGCATAGTGTAAGCAGGCAGAAATGTAAACCGTAGAAAACGGTTTACATTTTTGCAAACATAAAATTGTAGCTATGACAGTCGACCAAACACATACATTATATTGTTAGTATATGTCAATGCCTAAATATATAGCCATTGGCATAAAAAATGTACAAGATATAAAATTAGCATTTAATATATATAGTCACACTATCGCGACATGGAAGCGCAGGGCAGCGGTGTACAAAGGGGATCGCAAGGAAAATATAAAAATATAGAATAAAATTGAAATGTAACACATATCACGATTTCCCCATAATAGTCAGTGGCAGGCATGCTACACCATACTATGGTGCAAGGGTTGCTAAGGGCCTATGACAGTGTTATGCATGGTAGCTAGGAATTAGTAGGCAATGCCATGCAAATGGGAGGAGTAATAGTGAATCACAGATTCCCCACTGGTGCAAGGATGCACCTCACAGTGTAGCATTATAACATCGAGGTGTGCCCTTAAGATAAAGATGACATCAAGAGAGGGGTGTGTCACCATTGCTGTAAGCACATTGGAGCATTGCTAATCTGGTTTGCCCCTAGCTAGGCAAAGCTGCAGGATAGGGGTGTGTTGAACTGGCCATAGCTTTGCTTAGCTGTGAGTACACAAGGTAACCAAGTATGCATGTGAAAGGAGATGAAAACACCCGTAAACTCAGTAAATGGGTTTGTGCAGTGCGCACTGCAGCTGAAACAAGAAGGATATAGGAAAGAAATAAGGAAATGCTGCAACAGGCAAATTGGAGTACAAATGACTAATTAACACCTGGGAGCCTACAGTGGTCCATTGACAACAGCTAACAAGGCTGTAAGCAGCTACCTGCAGAACAGGAAAGGGGAGGGGCTGTACTGCAAAGAAAACAGTAAAGTGTCAAAGCAGAACAAAGCCAATTTGCAGTATATCAGCTACAAGACACATTTTGTCATGACTGCGTAGGGGAAAGTACAAAACAAGAAAGACAGCAGGTGGATGCATGCCTGATAATGGGAGGGGTTCCAGGTTTAAAAGTGAATTAAAGGGTAACAGACTAATCAAGGCAGGCAAGCATATCTCCACAGTAAAGGCCCCACACTTGCAGTACTCATTGTAAAACCCATAATTAAGACACACTGCAGCTGGAATAGCTCACACACACCCACTAACATCAGCAGCATCCATAGCACAATAGTATAAAGTGTGAAAGCACCTCACACACATTTGTGTATTCCCATACACTCTGCACCAGTGGTGTATACAGGTGGGGTACTTTTAGTATGTACATGTTAGGGGCTGCCATAGCTTTGATCCACCAGCATGTGTTGGAGACTGAAGGTGGTGTGGAGGGTGATGCACACGACCACCTCAGGCACCAGAAGAGGAGGAGAGTGTTTAGACCCAGGGTAACCTACCAGGGGCTACATGATCTGGAGATAGTAGAGCATTACAGGGTGGACAGGGACATCCTACAACAACTTTTGGAGCTGTGATGGCCATGCCTCAGAGCCAGAACAAACAGAGGGGAACCCATCCCAGTGGATTTGAAGGTATGTGTAAGCCTGAAAATACTAGCTACAGGTACCTTTCCAAGACTAATTGGGGATATCATGGGGATCTCACAGGCATCAGCATCCAGGGTACAACACCAGTTCCTGGATGCCATGTTACCACATGCCAATGAGCACATATACTACCCCCGAATGCAGGAGGAGTTGACCAGCAATATGCGTCTCTTCCACCATGTGGCAGAATACCCGGAGGTACTGGGTGCAATAGACTGCATGCACATACACATCAAGTTACCACCCAGTGAACAGGGTAGGTGCTACATAAACTTCAAGGGGATACCCCTCCATCAACTGCCAGGTCATGTGCAATGCCCAGGGCATTGCCATGGATGTGTGTGCTGGCAGCCCTGGAAGCTATCACGACTCCCACATCTGGCATGCCTCAAAGCTGTATCAGTTATTTGCCAGGGGGGACATCCCAAATGGCCACCTGGTGGGGGATGCTGGCTATGCACTGGAACAGTGGATGATGACTCCCATCAGAAATACACACACCCATGCAGGAACGCCATAATGAGGCACACGCATAAACCAGGATCATCATAGAGCATGTGTTTGGGATGCCAAAATCACGGTTCTGTTGCTTGGACATATCTGGTGGAGCCTTGCAGTACTCTCCAGGCATGTGTGCCCACATCTTCATAGTATGTGCCATGCTACACAATATGGTCCTGCAGAAACAGCTGCAGCAGGGACAGAATGGTGAAAGTCCACACAGTCCACCACCATTGTGAAGGGCCACACAGGCACAGAGGTACTCAAACCACGAACATCCTGTGCCAGCCCCAGTAGGCAGATGGAAGCATGCCCAGTATGCCCATGTCTTGGCAAAGAGGGAACGTATAGCACACGGATTCCTATTACAAGAACTAAAGTTCACTACTTTGAACTTGTAATAGGAAGCCTCACTTCTGTGAAAGTTCACTTTAATGAAAGTGAACTTTTGCATAAGTGCACTTCATCAAAAACACTGCAGCACAGTGGAGGAGATAAAAAACAAGCTATGTCCTCCACTATGGTGCAATAGTCACAGACCTTAGGGTTAGGGCACGGGTTAGGGTAAGGGGATAGTTAGTAAAGCTATCCCCTTTCCCTAACCCATGCCCTAAGCCTAAGGTTTGTGACTATCGCACCATAGTGGAAGACAATGCTATGTCTTTCACTGCGCTGCAGTCATCACGGATCTTTGGGTTAGGGCACGGGTCATGGGCTATCCCCTTACTATGACCTGTGCCCTAACCCTAAGGTCCATGAGTACTGCACAGAAGTTCAGTATAACACCTGTTCGTTGTACTGAACTTTGCGTAAGTGCACTTTCAATTAAGTGCACTTTCGCTGAGGCGAACATTCCATGCACTATTTCGAATTAGTGAAAATTCGATCTAGTGTATGGAACCTATAGCACACACACTGACAGTGTAGGCACCTAGAGACTGGCACCTTTCTCCACCTGCACACACAGTAAAAATGGATGGCACACACACAAGACTATCTGTAAATTGTCATGAATAGGCAGTCTACTGTGTGCATCCAACATAGGCAACCCTCAACTATTGCACACACAACTGCCATTGGCACAAGGTAAGTCAAGCCCTGAACAGTAAATTAAGCTATCAGCATGTGCTGATACTGTATGTATAGAGTCATAGGTAGATACTTGGCCAACTGACAGAGGACATTCATAAGCCCAGCCAAAATGTGTCAGCTTTTGCCACCCCATTGATTCATTAACTGTCCCTCTGTGGAGCAGTGCCAATGGCGGGATCATTGGGGTGCATTTACTGTTCCCCATCCACTCTTCAAGGTTTCTCTTGCAGATTGTTAGTGAGGGCTCTGTATAATGTAGTTAGGGATGTTGTTCCAAAGTATGGGGAGTGTCTGTGACAGGAATCTGTCTTTCCAGCATCTTCCAGATATTGTTGTGGCAAGGTTCAGCTCACTACAGTGTGTGGCTCACTGTGACATGGATTCCCATAGGTAGACCATATCCATTAAGCCTGAATTCAATATGGCTGTGTTGGCCAGCAGAGATCATCTCTGGGTAAATGAGATGCCACTGAGTAAAGCATAAGTTTATTCAGTCTGGCTGCATAGGCCATATGTTGGAGGCCAGTATTCCCCTTGGCGAGGTACATTTGTGGACCTCCCAGCTGTTGGAAGTGTCTTCTGAGGTACATCCCAAATGGGTTATTATACCCTATGATGGGACTGATGAGTGATAAGTAAAGGGGTACTATAACCCAAGTATGTCTAGATGGGAACCCTTTAGTAATCAGATGGCCTACATAGAAGGATGTCCTAACTATTTTGGAGATATGATTGTCAAAGGGGAGATCACTATGTACCTTAGTCCCCAGATACCCCATTACCTCATCCGTATTAATGTGGCTGACACTTATGTGTTAATATGTGGGTGCTTAATATTCCACACTGGAATGACCATGCAGTTAGTGGCACTTGGCTGGAGGCCATGATGTTGACACCCTGTGACAGTCTCTGCGAGGCCCCTTGAGTCATGTCTGTGTCAGCTGGACTATCAATCATGGCTCCCAGTTCACAGTCATTGCCAAACGTGGTCTGCCATAGTCCACCTGTGTTTGTCTCTATCTCTGAGAAGTATATGCCAAACAGTAGGGCTCCCAGGACTGAGTCCTGGGGGACTACAGTCATGACTGGTCAAGAGCTGGACCTGGAGACCGCTAGTCATACTATTTGGGTTCTGTGTGTAAGCCCATTGGCAACCCAACCTGTGATGTATGGGTGTATGTACAGGCTGGTGTGTTTATCAATAATACCTGAGTGTGGCATGGTGTCAAAAGCCTTGGCGAGGTCCAGGTAGTATGTGTGAACCACCTCTCCCATCATCTAACATCTTGGTGACTGTATGTAAGACATCAAACAGGTTCAGTAGGCATGAACTGCACTCAACCAAGCTGACCTGGGTTGGGTCATGTGTTCAGAGGTTACCAATGTCTTTGTTAATGAGTGCCTTGAGGTTGCGATCCATACCATTACAGACCAGGCTAGTCAGGCTTATGGGGTGGTAGTTACCATGGTCAGTTGTGATTCCACCTTGATGGAGTGGAATAATCGCTGCCACGTGCCATTGTATGGGCATGTAGGCTGTGGAGAGCATGAGGTTGGAAAGCTTAGGTGGGGGGATCAGGTTGTCTTGTACAGTTTGCAATATGCAGTCTGGGACAACATCTGCCTCCATTGACGCTGTGTTCTGCTGTTAGAGAGGGCCATTTCCACCTTTGTGTCTCTGATGTTTGGGATACTGTACCTTTCGGGTAGTGTTGTGGGCTCTTTAGGGGGTGAAGTATGCACTGAATGTATCTGCAAGGATGTTGGCAATATCAGTAGGGTCAGCATATTTTGTGCTAAATTTCACCGGCACAGTGCAAATCTGTGTGTCACCACTTAGATCCTTGACATAGCCAAAGAAGGCTTTATGGTTATCTTTCGAATACTTGTGTACTTTCCTGCTGATGTTAGTCTTGAATGATGTCATGAGGGACCTACGTATCATACTAATAGTCGTCACGGATGTCTGCCCTTTATGGGATTTGCTGTTTGTCTGGAACACTGTCCTACTACTGTACTATAGCCTGTTTATTGCAGAGGTCCACCAGACTGGTGTCCTTGTCTAGGAGGAGTGAGTCTTGGTTTACCAGTGATGGCATGATCCATACATCCATGTAGGTGCTTATAGATTGCATTTATAAATCTGTCTGTATCTTGAGAAGTGTTTCCCCTTAGCCTAGGGACTGCGAAACCCTCCACCCCTGTCACTAGTAGTGTAAATTTAGCTGTAGGAAAGGTATACACTTTGGTATCCGTGGGTGAGGGAGATGCTTGGGTGTGGAAACAGTGAATAGTTCATGGTCAGATCTAACCACTGACTGGTTAACCTCCACTGTGGTGCACCTGTTGCCCATGTTGGTGATGACCACTTCTAGTATGTTTCCACTCCTCGTTAGGGAGGTTACCATCTAATATAGGGCATATGAGGTGATAAATTCCAGGAAGCGCTGGGCCTGGAAGTGAGTACTGGAGTAAGTTTCCCAGTTAATGGTATGGTAGTTGACATCAACCAATGCCAGGGTGTGTGTTAGGACTGTCATGTTTTCCACTGTCTCCAGGTAGGTGGAGTGGTGGTCCTGGGTCATGGAGGGTGATCCTTAGCAGGCCACAGTTTACACTGCAGTTGTGGCTGATGTTAGCTGCACGTGGATGATCTCAGAGGTATCATGCTGCCCTACTAATATGGAGGTGTAGGTATCCCTGATGAATATGGATACACCCCCCCCATGTCTGTGTCAGTCCATGTTCTGTGACTGAAATGTGTGGTATGGGTTTTAGTCTGGTAGTGCTGGTGTGCTCTCAGGAGCCTTAAGACATATCTCAGTTACTGCACAGATGTTGATGTTGTCCATCCTGAGGAGTGCTGTGAGTGCATGCATGTTGGAATCACAACCCCTGGTGTTGAGTGGAATAACCCTCACTGATTGTGCTATTGTGTTGTTTATGGAGCTGGTATTCACCTTCACGATTCTCCTAAATAAGACACCATGCAGGCGCCAATAGCCTTGGCCAGTATTCCAAAGTCTAAGGCTGACACATAGGCTGGTATGGTATTGTTGCATGCATGATTCCCAACTGTGCTTGTTTTTCATCTCTCCTGTAGGTAATGTACTGGTAAGCAATAGAAAGCCTTAAATTTATACAAGTCTTCTAGCTTCCAAGACAGGCTTTTGGAGTGACTATCAGTGTTCTGTATGTTCTTGGTATACTTAACTGTTACCTGACTACATGGTGATTTCTCACTGTATATTGTGATCTGAAAGTCTGTTTATTCACATATTATGACTGTGATGGCCTGCACTTTAGAGGTTCACAGATAGCCTACTACCTATCTGCTCAAGAGCAATTAGAAACATAGCTACAGTGTGTTGGCTTTCTCCGCACCATTGATGAAGTAACTGAGCCTCTGTCAAGCATAGCCAATGAAGCAATTCCAGGCAGAGATGCTAGAAGCTGTTGAATACAGGGGTTGTGAAGGGTGATAGGGGCACTTAGTGATCTAAAGAGGGCATGTTAATATGACAATTCAACACCATTCAATTTCCCCAACAGGTCTCGCAGCTATCAAACTGGACAGTCTCCCCCATGCCCTGGCTGTATGGTTCTGGGACACATGATCCCAGGGGTGTATATTCTGTTACCCATTCACACAACAAGGTTTCCCTTAAAGTGTGTCAGTGAGGGGCTATGCCTAATGTAGTTAGGAATGTGATGTATTGTCTCACAGAACATTTGTTATATGTTGTTATTTCAAGAGTAAGTGAAGATCAGTGTGTTTTGTGGCTTCTGCCCTTTGCTTAGCCTAGCCTACACATATAAATCATCTAAATAGGAAATAGGTGGAAGCAGTGTTAATGTCAACAGTGTAATGGTTACAGCATCTGTATAGTATCTGTGCATTTGAGGTTCCAGTCCCAATAAAGGCAGGGATGTTTATCATGTTCAAAAGTATACCTTAACCACAGCTTGCATATATAGGTAGTAATCATCTGTATAATAAACATTCAAAACACCCATATAAACCTATGTGTGCTGGAGAGTACAGTCAGCAGAGAATGTAAAGTTATGTAAGCACATAGTGAGATGTTACTTCACTGACATGTATATATCCTGAGTAGTTAGTGGATGCGGCTGTGTTTGCACGCACAGGTTATACATTACAAAGTTTGTTTAACTGTGTTTAACAGCTGCTATAATGTCACACAAACACTTTTATACATGCTTACAACTGCTTAAATGAACCTTATTCTGGAGCAAAAAACATTTTTAAAGCATCACAGGTGTTGAATCCTGGACCATGCACACTATAGTCATGGGCCATCTGAGGTGTATACATGTTTCACAGACTTAAGACTACACCTTATACCATATGCATTCCACTGTAATGATCACAAATGGGACAGTCATTTTGTGTACATATGTACATTACATTGTAATGTACTGTAGTTTGTGAACCAGCACATTCCAGTTTACATATGTATTACTGTTACAAATTAATACGAAATATATATAAATACATATTATACAATTACATCAATATCAATAGCCATATATATAAACATCTATGAACACACTTCTTGAAACAGAAGCACTCCAAAGGAATCAAAGTGTACACAAAACACATGCAGCTGTGGTATTATTACTATTAATATTAACCTAATTCACCATAGAAGGGATCGTTGTTGTGTATGTGAAGATTGGGGTGGGAGGGGAATGATGGGTAATGAAATCATGCATCAAGAATGGCCTGGGTCAGATGTTCAATAAGTGAACTGGAGGGGTATACATGGAGTATGGAGACAATATAAAAAGGACACAAAACAAGAACCATTCTCATTCATAATACACCCTGTCATGTCACATTGCAACACCTAATTTCACAAACATATGAACATTAACATGTATCAGATATATGTACACCAACTGACTGTCACATTTGTTTTCAGTAGTGAGGAATGCCTGTGGTAAAATGTATATTCTAAACACCATAACATTTGCACATATCTCAGATGGCTTAGTGGTAAAGTCAGTGACTGTGGTGTTCATGCTCCTGGGTTCAAGGGCTGTTAAATTATTTTGAGGTCCAGAATATGGGCTGTTGGATGCAGGTGGATTAAAGCACTCTTAGGCAGTTGTAAGTGGGATTCCATGGGTTTACACAACGGTAAGCGGCGCTGAAACATGGTAAACGGAGAAGTGCTTCACAGGTTTAACCTTTGCTTAAAGTCGCTCAGACCATGGGCAAACCTGCTTACAACTGCTTAAATGTGAGTTATTCACACTTTCCCTACCAGTGCCTAATCTGAGAGGTAAAATGATAACACCTTCCAGGATTATAACCCTCAACCATGTACTCCATCCTCAGAATAACCGAACAGTAAGCTACCAGAGATGTACCTATCCCAGATTTGTATGCAGACAGGTAAAACACAAAAGGGAGGGATGTGTTGAAATAGGACAACCCGCCATGTACCCAATGAAACAATGAAAGGTGTATGCTCATATATATATATACATATATATATATATATATATATATATATATATATATATATATATATATATATATATGTATAGAGAGAGAGAGATACATAGAGACATGTCGATATATACAGATCTACATATATATGTAGATATATAGATAGATTAAAAACATCTACACATCTATGGAGGTACAGATAAACGTATGCAATAATATATATATATATCTATATATATATATATATATATATATATATATATATATATATATATATATATATATATATATATATATATATATATATATATATATATATATATATATACATGGGTCTACTTCTATTCGCTGACAGCCCATTTCACTGAAACCCATTTCGTTGACAGCTCATTTCATTGACAAAAGTATTCAAGGCAAAAACCTGGGTTTTGCCCCCCTCCCCATAGACGTTGTATAAAAAGGGATTCCTACACACTGCATGTGCTATGTACACCCACCAACATATACCCCACAACCAAAATAATTACATCAATACATACTGTCATACCATAACCAATTATTCAACTACTGTACAACATCTGCTGAAACCTTAACATACCTGGGCACAGACACACTAACATGGCCCTATGTGAAATAGTTTCTGTTATACAATTGAACAACTGCTGATGTTACAGGATTTGTATGAAACTAATCCGGTTTCAGAGAGTTGAAAGGTTCATACACCAGGAAATGTTACCAAGTACTGATTATTAGCACAGTATGATATACAGTAACACCAAACTAAATATGTCTGGTAAGCACACTGTAAACCCCTAACATTATATGCATATGCATAGCTATGCAGCCTTGAGCTGGTCAAACAACCTGGCCAGACTGAAACATCTGCAGAAGTATAACGTACAGACAAACCCTGCACAAGTAGCAATATTCAAAAATATAACAGAAGTACTCACATTTAGACCAAATCCTTAAGGCATTATACAAAATATACCCAAGTAACAAACCCTGAGGTAGAATCCAGAAGAACCACTGCTCGAACAGGAGGGATTTACAACAAGAAGTTTTAATGTAGAAAACGAAGCTCCACAAAAACAGATAACCAAAAGCAGACAATCAGGTTAAGCGCTTTCATCTGCAAGTAGGCAGACTTCTTCAGAACCAATAACAAAAAGTGCTTGAAATCTCCTTTTAAAACAATTTTAGCGCCAAAAATCAAATCAGGTGCATACTTTTAAAGTCATATGAACTCTGAATACATCTGTTTATAAACATAAACACTGTGTCAAAGATTGTACAATCATTATAAGCTGAGGAATACATATATATATATGTTTGTAAGATAATATGATAAAATAACATATATATAAAATGTATGAAAAATATTTAAAAATATGTATGAAACTATCCACTTGTTCACATAATGAAAACTGTCTAATAATGAAACATATAGAGAAGATGTGAAAGGATAAAAAATACAATAGAGGTAAATCGGGAGAATATATATAAGGATGTATAAGAATATATACCAAAGTATGTCTATAATGTTTGTAATAACATGTACATATGAAAATATAAAAATATATATGAACATATAAAAATATAAAAAAATAAAAAAAAATGTTGAAGTTATGAACTGTGAGATGTGAATACAAATATATGTATAAATGAAATGAAAAATGTAAAAATGTAAAGTGAAAGTAAGGCCACCAGCCTACACACGTACCATCTAATGTCGATGCCTAATTGACTACAAGGAATATAGAATATAGAATAATATTGTGAAAATATGTTAAAAAATGTAAATATTAAAAACATATAATGTACAACATGTAGTGATCAAATGACAATGAAATGACATTTTAATCTATTAATAAAAAAGGTTTTATGCTGATATAATCATTTAATCCAGGGCATGTGGTGGCATCAAAAAACATATGCCACTTACTTTCTAACAAGGCCAAAAAAGTTTTCCAATTTCCTCCACAAACTGTGGGGTCAATATGATCGATAATACTGAAGAGAAAAGAATGTTCTTGCCCTCTGTCTAAAATGTGTTTGCTTAAGGCATTGTTAGTGTCTTGCTTTTTGATTTTGTACAAATGCTCATAGATTCTTGTTTTGAGCTTCCTCTCAGTCTTCCCAATGTAATATGCATTGCATGAGGTGCATGTGGCAACATATACAACTCTAGAGGTATTACAATTGCCTGTCAAACTGTACTTATACAAAATATATTGTTTCTCTCCATACAGCTGTTGCAATAGATTCCAAATAACACTTCCAGGCTGCTGTCTTCCTCACAAGTAAGACAAAGGATAATGCCTAAGTGGAGCACTCAATTATACTCAATATATATATATATATATATATATATATATATATATATATATATATAAACAAATTCCTGAAGCTCATCACCAAGTATAGACGTAACCTAATACTTGGTGGTGATATTCACCCCAACCCTGGCCCCCCCATTTCAGATACACATACCCTCTCTACTTGCAATCTAAGCTACAAACCTACAATTAATAGGCCAACTAACTCTCTCCTAGCCTGTCATCTGAATATTAGAAGCATTAATAACAAGGTACATGAATTGCATGCACTTCTGGATGTCCACTCCCCTGAGATTCTCTGTTTATCTGAAACCTGGTTAAAACCTAACACTACAGACAATGAAGTGTTAACACCTGGGTACAACATACACAGGCTGGATCATGCTTCGAGGAAGGGGGGGTGGGATAGCTTTACTCTATAAATCTGAGTTGAATGTCACAATAGATGTAATACAACCACCTCAGATTAATAACTCGGAGATTCTTGCCACCAAATTGCAACTTAATAAAAATAAATGCATTAATATCATCTGTATGTACATACCCCCAGGTAACAATATATCTACACTTGAAGATATCCTGCACTGGCTATCATGGCACTACCCCCAAGACACCCTGCTACTTGGAGACTTTAACATAGACTGGGGCACCTGTTTCTCAGAATCCCCAACCACCCATATTAACCTGTATGCATTTACACAAATCATATCCACCCCTACCAGGACAGGTAAACCCAACCAAAAAGAAAGCATACTTGACTGGGTACTCATAAATAGTCAACCCCAACTGTACACCTCTGGTACCCTCCCTGATGGCCTAAGTGATCACCTTCTCACATATTTAAGCTCAAAGCCATTAATTCCCAACAACTCTTACTCAGAAAGGTTAGAAACAATATAAACTTTCACCCTGCCAAATTCCAACAAGAACTAAACTCATGTAATTGGTCTATTCTAAAACACCTCCCCTTAGAGGAAGCAGTAGCATACTTTAACAACAAATTCCTTGAGATCCTTGATTTGCATACACTTGTTCGTTCAAAGAGAACAAAGGCAAAAACTGCGCCATGGCTTTCTAAAGAGTCTAAACTCAAAATTGCCCTTAGAAACAAAGCATGGGCTTTATAATGTTCTTCTAAAGACCCCCAAGATCACATTAAATACAGGCAATCCAAGAACGAAACTAAAAAAATCCATTTTACAAGACAAAAAACAATATTACTGTACTTTACAGACAGTAAATCAAAATAACCCTCAGAAGTTGTGGTCAGGTTTAAATAATCTACTACTTCCTGGACAAACTTCAACCCCAATCCTTGCTGCTACTATTGATAAAACCCCTGAAAATGTTTCTGACAGTGTTAACCAATTCTTTACGGAAACAATTCAAGCCCTAGCTAGCCAACTACCTCCTAGCTCCCCTGGTCCTGAAAGTAGCACCCCTAGAAACCTACTCGCATTCAGCTTCCAACCAGTCACCACTTCACTTATCCGTACCTTGATCAAAAAATTAAAACCCACTACACTTTCTGCTGACGAGTACCTACAAAAATCAGCTGATGCTCTTGCTTACCCCATCTCAATACTAATCAATTGAACCATAGTAGAAGCCAAAATTCCCACCATCTGGAAAATATCCTATGTAATCCCACTTCACAAAGGATGCAGCTCTACTGAATTCTCCAATTATAGACCAATAGCTATACTCTCTCCACTTGCAAAGATTATGAAAAAATGTTTTCATAGACAACTCATGCACTACCTAATCCAGAATCACCTTATGGCAGACACTCAGCATTGCTTCCGTCCTCATCACAGCACTACTTCAGCCCTCCTAGCCTTTACCAACTCCATAAACCATAATTGCAACAATAATTATATATGCTCAGCCCTCTTCTTGGATCTTTCCAAGGCATTCAATATGGTTGATCACCATCTTTTAATCCACACCCTGCAAACATTCTGTCTAGATACTAGAGCCCTTCAGTGGTTTCAATCCTACCTGAATGGTCAACAGCAGACTATCCTCTGGCAGAATAAACTTTCTAACCTTCTACCTAACACCCTTGGAGTACCACAAGGCTCTATACTATAATTGTCCAGGACTAAATGAATATTTTACCATCATGCCACTATTAAGGATAAATAAAATTAATGGCATGTAGTATATATATGAGGGTCTATTGTGGTTAACAACTATTGACATGTGTTTATATACATGTCTTGTAGTCTATGTTTTTATGTACACACAAACAAATACAATACCCCTTATGTAAGTATTGTATTGTAAATGAATATAATATGTGTAAACATTTATTTATATTCATATATATATAATAGATTAATATCGGTAACATCATAGTTATTAGAATTGTAACTGATAAGTATTTAATAGTTATAAATTTAGTAGTCAGTTACATTTAGTTACATTAGGTTTTATAAAATATATAACACAGTACATTATGATTGGTTACTATTCATTATTATTATTATTATATAGTTACAGTTTTAATGTGTATTTATAATGTTATACATTTATCACACACAGGTCATGTGCAGTTATATATATATATTTTCGCAATGTTTTAAGATATGTTATAGTTTTTAAATGTAAATAGTTATACGTAATACTGGAAGTATGGAGTAGATTTTATTGTAAACCACCATTTTATAAGTTTAAATAGATATCCCTTTAAGTAACAAAGTATTATGGAATGAATGAAGGGAATTGATATCAATTAACCAATTTAGAAAATGTAAAACAGTATAAAACTGTGGTGGACAAATTGTTGATTGTATTCTGATGAAGTTCGTAGGAACGAACGAAACCTAGGTAAATAAAGGAATTGTCGTTTGGTACATTGTGGTGGTGTTTCAGCAGGTTGTAGCAGTATTGCATTTCAGTGAAGGTTTGTCCTGTACAGCTGTTACTGTCTCCTTATTGGCGTTGTTTCCATCTCGTTGTCCAAAACAGCTCTATACTAGAGCCCTTGCTGTTCTCCATCTTCATTAACAACCTTTATACTGTCATCCCAAAAGTCAGCTGTATCCAATATGCTGATGACTCTACTCTGATTTGCTCGCCCACATCTCCAATAGAGTTATGGTCAGCTACCCAGACCACATTTAATACAATAGAAAACTGGCTTTCTGAACGTCTTCTAATCCTAAATCCCAAAAAAACTAAAATGCTGTTATTTTCACCAACACGTAGGTCTACCGCTTTCACCTTTACCATACATTCAAATGATGGTACAATAATCTCCCCTGATCCTTCTACAAAACTATTAGGTGCCATCATTGATAATATCTAAAATTCGACCTACATGTTAACCAAACTATCAAAACCATCAATAAAATCTAGGGTCATTTTACAGAATAAAAGCCTTCCTAACCCCTCCAGCTAAAATTGCCATAGCTCGCTCTTACTTTCTTTCAACCCTTCTGCATGCATCCCCTCTACTCTCGAATTTAAACAAGACTGTCCTTAACAAACTCTCAATTTGCTATAACCACATTGCCAGGTTTGCCACTGAGCTGCCATTTAGGACACATCATTGCATCAATCTAAACCAGCTTGGGTAGCTTGAACTACCCAGCCTAATCCAGTATAACCAACTGATTATGGCCTATAAAATCCTCTATAATCCAGGCAATACTCCTGCACTTAAAAATATTATCACCCCCTATAACAATCATAGACTGCTTTGATCCTCTAACAAACTACTAATTCAGACTAGCAAAATTAATAACACAGCCGGTGACTCTCTCTTTGCAAACTCTGTAAGTAGATCCTGGAACTTTCTTCCAGCTGATATTACCTTACTTTCCACTTTAGGTCAATTTAAAACTAGAGTCAAACAACATTTGTTACTTAACTGGCTATGTCACTGTATCAAGCCTGGCTAACTCTCTTTAGAATGTGTAAAAATCTGTTAACCATTTTACTGTGTAATTTAATTTAATCCTGACTTACGCTCGGGATTAAGTCTAACCTGTGGAACTTGTTTAACTTGCTTACTTATGTAATCTCTGTAAATAGTCTGCTTGTAATATGTAATGCTGGTATTATGTAATGCTGTGTCTGCTTACCCTTGGAGCTTTTCTCCCCGGGCCTCTGCTGAAAATGGACATGCATCCAGTCGGACTATCCTGGTCAACAAATGTAAAATAAAAAAAAAATTAAAAAAAAATACTCCACTGTTGCCATGGTATTGGCTAAGGCAGTAGCAGCGCAGCTGATGTGCATGTAATTAGCTACTTAGGAACACCAATTGGTTATCGGGATAGCACATGTTACTGATCTGTAACTATAAAAGGTTGCTTTGTCACACATTCAAGCCATCTGTATTTACCTGTAGGACAGTACAAAACACTGAAAGACGAACCAAAAATGAGTATTATACTAGTCAATACCTCCAATTACTAAGAAGGTATGTATAACATGCAGTATGTCTGTGTAAGTAGTACCCGTTCTGTAAGAATTACAGTGTAATCAATGCATATTGTGGAAATAGCTATCTTGTACCGATGTATTGTTGAGCAGTAGTAATGCTTCTAGTATTCTATGTGTGTACTGCTGTAGGTCACAAGGCAAACTCCTCATACACCACAAGGGATGATATGGGCTTGGAAACCCCCAATTTGCTTCCAGCCACTGTCAGTGTCAGGATTGGTCCAACAAGTATGTGCTATAAAAGGGGATAGTATATGTCGATATATTGTAACAGTTGACATATGTATGGGTGTATAAGGAAAAGGAAAAAAAAACACCTTAACCATTAGGCCACCCTCCAGATAAGTAAGATGAACATGTCAAAGGTGGGCTTACTGTGCAAATATGGTTTGCATTGTGGGATATTGTGCCAATAACCAGGTAATGGACAGTATTTTAGGTAGATCTGTATTCCATTATATATAGCAGTTCTGTTATGTTATGCAAACAGTAGTTATGTCTATTGGCAATTACAATACTCAATAACAGGATACATATCATTTGTATTCATCTGATAGTTTAGCAGCATGATAGCAAAGATAATTGGAAGAGCTAGGTAACTATCCATGCACATAACACATGTAATATCCACCTCTCTAGTATCATTTGCAAGCAATAACAGCTGTGCATGTGTACATGTTATGCAAATGTGTAGTGACCCTTGTTACAGAGCTGGACCTCTCTAGTATCGTTTACAAGCAATAACAGCTGTGCATGTGTACATGTTATGCAAGTGTGTAGTGACCCTTGTTACAGGGCTGGACCTCTCTAGTATCGTTTGCAAGCAATAACAGCTGTGCCTGTGTACAAGTTATGCAAATGTATAGTGACCCTTGTTACAGGGCTGGACCTCTCTAGTATTGTTTGCAAGCAATAACAGCTGTGCATGTGTACATGTTATGAAAATGTGTAGTGACCCTTGTTACAGGGCTGGACCTCTCTAGTATTGTTTGCAAGCAATAACAGCTGTGCATGTGTACATGTTATGCAAATGTGTAGTGACGTTTGTCACAGGACTGGACCTCTCTAGTATCATTTGCAAGTAATAACAGCTGTACATGTGTACATGTTATGCAAATGTGTAGTGATCCTTGTTACATGGCTGGACCTCTCTAGTATCGTTTGCAAGCAATAACAGCTGTGCATATGTACATGTTATGGGAATGTGTAGTGACCCTTGTTACAGGGCTGGACCTCTCTAGTATCGTTTGTAAGCAATAACAGCTGTGCATGTTTACATGTTATGCAAATGTGTAGTGACCCTTGTTACAGGGCTGGACCTCTCTAGTATCATTTGCAAGCAATAACAGCTGTGCATGTGTACAAGTTATGCAAATGTATAGTGACCCTTGTTACAGGGCTGGACCTCTCTAGTATTGTTTGCAAGCAATAACAGCTGTGCATGTGTACATGTTATGAAAATGTGTAGTGACCCTTGTTACAGGGCTGGACCTCTCTAGTATTGTTTGCAAGCAATAACAGCTGTGCATGTGTACATGTTATGCAAATGTGTAGTGACCCTTGTCACAGGGCTGGACCTCTCTAGTATCATTTGCAAGTAATAACAGCTGTACATGTGTACATGTTATGCAAATGTGTAGTGACCATTTTTACAGGGCTGGACCTCTCTAGTATTGTTTGTAAGCAATAACAGCTGTGCATGTGTTCATGTTATGCAAATGTGTAATGACCCTTGTTACAGGGATGGTCCTGTCTAGTATCCTTTGCAAGCAATAACAGCTGTGCATGTGTACATGTTATGCAAATGTGTAGTGACCCTTGTTACAGGGATGGACCTCTCTAGTATCGTTTGCAAGCAATAACAGCTGTGCATGTGTACATGTTATGCAAATGTGTAGTGACTCTTGTTACAGGGCTGGACCTTTCCCCCTAAAAGGTTAATACGTTGTGTAGCCTAACCTTTCCCAATAAAAGTTAATTTAAAAGGGAAAGGGTGGCAAAAAACCAAGGGTCCCCTATCAATCCAGGCAGTGCAACCCCGGGTTACCATGGATTTGCTACCCCGGAAGCTTAGACCCCCCAATCTGGTGCCTCCGCTGTTAGTTTATTTGCCAGGGGACCCCAAATGGCCCCCGGGTGGGGATGCGGGTTGCCTGGAACAGGGGATATGACTCCCATCAAAAATCCACAACCCTGAGGAATGTAATGAGGCAACCAAAACCAGTATCTAAGATTGTTTATAAATCTTCTGTTCTTGAATTCTTAGCCTTGCGCCCCTCCAGGCATTTTTAATCTTAAGTATTGCCTGTAAATTGGTTGGAAACAGTGAGCAGGGACAAATGGTAAATCCACACATCCACCCCTTGGAAAGGGCCACAGGCAAGAGGTATAAACCAGAACCCTGAGCCAGCCCCAGTAGGGATGGAGGCATCCCAATCCCCAGTTGGAAAGAGGGAGTTCCCCCAGGAAAGTTTCTTGTAATGGAAAGTACCTGGGCACAAAAAAAGTGAACTGCATATGATTAAAACATGCGCACAGGGGAGGAGATAAAAAAAGCTTGCCCAAATTTCTTCAAGGGGGTTTTTAACGGGGGTTTTGGTTCCCCTTAACCCCTCTAAGGGTTTCTTTAAAGTGGAAGAAAATGCATGTTTTCACGGGGAGTATAATCTTGGGGGCGGGGTTTTTGGGGCATCCCCGACCTTGCCTAACCCAATCCGAGTATCAAAGTTCGAAAACGGGTAGATGCACCCATTTGGTGCCTTCCTGATTTTTAATTAGTGAAAAAATTATAACCTTACCCAGACAGTTGGCCCCTAGGCTGGCCCCTTTTCCACCTGACCACGAAAAATGGATCCCAAAAAGCTTTTTAAATTTCTTTGGCTCACTTTGATCCAAATGGGCAACCCCAACATTGAAAATGCCATTGGCCAAGGTAAGTAACACCTGAACATAAATTGCATCAGCATGGCTGTTGAGAAAATTTAGGTAGACTTGGAACTAAAGAGGCATTAAAAGCCCCCCCTTTCAGTTTCCACCCCTTTTTCAAACTGCCCCTCTGGGGAGCGGCCAAGGGGGACCCCGGGGTGATTTTTTTCCCATCCACCCAAGGTTTTTTGAGTTTTTAGTGGGGGCTTGTTAATGTAGTTAGGATTTTGTTGTATTTTTTACGGGAACTTTGTTTAATTTGTTTAAAGGGTTTAGTATCAGTGTGTGGCTCACTGTACATATTCCCAAAAATGGAATATCCATTAAGCCTGAATTAAATTTGGGCTGTTTGGGCCCATGAGTCATCCTTAAAGAGATGCCACTGAAAAAGAAAATTTTTTCAGTTGGGCTAAAGGCCATATTTACCAGATTCCCCTTGGGGGGAAGTGGACCTCCCAGCTGGGAATTTCTGGGTTAAAGGGTTTTTATCCCTATATGGGACTGTATATAAAAAGGGACTTGTTGTCTAGGGGGGAACTTTAGAATCAAGGCCTCTGAAATGTTAACTTTTTGGGTATATTTCGGAATCACTATTACCTTACCCCCAGCCCCTTATTAAAATGGCTGCCACTTATTGTTAATATGTGGGTGCTTAATATTCACTGGAATGACCATGCTTATGGCATTTGGGGGCCATATTTGACACCCCTTCATCCGGGGCCCTTGGGGAATGTCTTTACTGGATTCAATCATGGCTCCCTTCACGTATTGAAACGGGTCTGCCTAGTCCACCTTTTTCCTACTCTGAGAAGATATGCCAAACGAGGGCTCCCAGGACTGAGCCGGGGACCCCAACAACGGTCAAGAGGGGACCTAAACCCAGCATACTATTGGGGTTCTGGAAGCCCAGGCAACCCAACCTGTATTGGGGGAACAGGCACAATAAACCAGGGCAGGTGTCAAAAGCCTTAGGTCCAGGTATATGTGTAAACCATTCCCACATCTAACAGGTGACGAGAAGCACAAAAGGGTTCGTGGCTGAACGCACTAACCAAGCCCCGGGGTTTTAAAAGGGTTCCCAATGCTTTTTTAATGATCCCTTTGAGGTGAATCCTCCATACAGAAGGCTAGGGGCTTATGGGGTTAATGGGGTTTTCCCCTTAAGGGGGAATAATGCCCCCCTTTTAGGGCATGTAGCTTAACTGGGTTAAAGTTGGGGGGGTCAGGTTGTCTTGTACAGTTTGAAAGCAGTCTGGGACCACTGCCCCATTGATGCTGTTTCTGCTTTAGGAGGGCCATTTCCACCCCTGATTTTGGGAAGAGGAGGTTGGGGGCTCATGAAGAGCCTAATTATTGCAAATGGGCTTTAGTAGGGAACATATTTTGTGTTAAATTTCACCCGGGCACGGAAAATTTGTTTTACCCTTAATCTTGCAAGCCAAAGAACTTTTGGTTACCAATCCTTGTGATTTTCTCTGATACCTTGGAATGTCATGAGGGACCTTCAACTAAAGTTCATGGATGTCTCCCTTTATGGGATTTCTGTTTGCTGGAACACTGCCCTACTTCTAAGCCTGTTTATTCAAGGCCAAAGACGGTGCCCTTTGTCGGGAGGAGTATTTTGGTTTCCCATGTCACCATAATCCTTAGGTGAAGATTGCTTTCTTTTTATTTTGACATGCCCAGCCTAGGGTTTTAAACCCCCACCCCTCACTGTGTGAAAATTTAGCTGAGGAAAAACACGGGGACCTTAAAATGTTTTTGGGGAAACGGGAAATGCATGGTCAGATCTAACCAGGACTTTTCCACGGGTCACCTGTTGCCCAGTTTAAACTTCTAGAGTTTCCATCCTCTTAGGGAGGTTACCACCAAAAATAGGGCATTGGGGGAAAATTCCAGGAAGCCGGGCCTAATTGAGACTGGGTAATTTCCCAGAAAGGGTAGGTAGTTGACATCAACCAATGCCATTGGGGGACGTCATGTTTCCCTTCCCAGGTATGGAGGGGTGGTCCGGGTCATGGAGGGTGCCCTTAGCACCACAGTTTCATGAGTTGTGGCTGTTTTATACTGGTATTGAGGAATTCCCACTAAGGGGGTGTATTCCCTTAAAGGATCCCCAGTTTTCAGCCATGTTCTGGGCTAAAAATGGTTAGGGGTTGTAGTCTGGTATGGGGGTCTAGGAGCCTTAAACAATCTCAGTTACGCCAGTTTGTTTGCCCAGGGAGTGCTTGATGTGATTTGGGAAATCACAACCCCTGGTGTTGGGGAATAACCCTCTTGATTGGCTATTTGGTTTTGACTTACACCTTTTAAAAAGGCCCCAGGGGGGCCCAAACCTTGGCCCAGACCAAAGTCTGGCTGCAATAGGCGGTAGGTTTGTTCAGCTGCCCCTTGGCTTTTTTCATTTTCCCTTTAAGTACGGAACAAAAAAAAGCCTTTTTAAAAGTTTCAGCCCAAAAGGTTTGGAGTGCATAGGTTCTGAACTTAATTTTTTTCCGACCATGGTGTTTCTCATGTATATTGGACAAGTTTTTTTTATTCAATATTAGCGGATGGCCTGACAGGGTTACAGTGCCTCTACCTATTCCCCAAGGGTTAGAAAATCTACATGTGTTGGTTTCCACCATTATAAAGTAACTGACCTCTTAAACATAGCCAATGAAGAAATTTCCCAAAATTGGGGAAGTTTAAACATTGGAATTGGGGCCAGTTCTAAAAGGGGGTTTTAAAGGACAAAAACCTTCAATCCAAAGGCTCAGCTCTACAGCCCCCACCCGGGCTGAGGTTTCTGGGACACATGTCCCGGGGGTTAAATTTTCTGTTACCCATTAAAAAAAAGGTTTCCCCCTTAAAGGTGCGGAGGTATCCTAATTAGTTGGAAATTTAAATGTATTTTTAAGAATTTTTTTATATTTTTTTTTAAAAGAAATAAACTGGGGGGTTTTGGTTTCCCTTTCTTGCCTGCTAACAAAAACACAAATAAAATGGGGAACATTTTTCAAAGTGTAAGGACAATTTATATATCTGGCATTTGGGGCCATAATAAAGGAATGTTTATCATGTTAAAAAGTATACCTTAACCACAGCTTGCATATATAGGTAGTAATCATCTGTAAAATAAACATTAAAAACACCCATAAAAACCCCATGTGTGCTGGAGAGTACAGTCACAGAGAATGTAAGTTATGTAAGCACATAGTGAGATGTTACTTCACTGACATGTATATATCCTGAGTAGTTAGTGGATGGGTGTTTTTCGCACAGGTTATACATTAAAAGTTTGTTTAACTGTTTTTAAAATGCTATAATGTCACAAAAAATTTTTTAAACATGCTTACAACTGCTTAAATGAGCCTTATTCTGGAGAAAAAACTTTTTTAAAGCACCCGGTGTTGAACCCGGGACCATGCACACTATAGTCATGGCCATCTGGGGGTTAACAGACTTAGACTACACCTTATACCATATGCATTCCACTGTAATGATCAAAATGGGACAGTCTTTTTGTGTACATATGTACAGTACATTGTAATGTACTGTAGTTTTAACCCAAACACATTCCAGTTTACATATGTATTACTGTTACAAATTAATAAAATATATATATATATAATATTATAAATTAATAATATAATAGATATATAAAACATTATGAACACATTTTAAACAGAAGCACTAAAGGAATAAAGTGTAACAAAACACATGCAGTTTGGGTATTTTTACTATTAATATTAACCTAATTCACCATAGAAGGGATGTTGTTGTGTATGTAAAATTTTAGGAATGATGGGTAATGAAATCATGCATCAAGAGGCCGGGGTCAGATGTTCAATAAGTGAACTGGGGGGGTTTTGGAGTAGGGGACAATATAAAAGGAAAAAAAAGAACCTTCTCTTTCATAATACACCCTTCATGTCACATTGCAACACCTAATTTCACAAACATATGAACAAACATGTATCAGATTGACACCAACTGACTGTCACATTTGTTTTCAGTAGTGAGGAATGCCGGGTAAAAATATTCTAAACACCATAACATTTGAATATCTCAGATGCTTAGTGGTAAAGTGTGACTGTTATGTCCGGGTTCAAGGGCTGTTAAATTATTTTGGGGGCCAGAATAGGGCTGTTGATGGGTGGATTAAAGCACTCTTGGGCAGTTGTAAGTTTCCATGGGTTTACAAAAGGTGCAAACATGGAAAAAGGGTGCTTAAAGGTTTTAAGCAAAAGTGGACCAGGGGCAAACCTGCTTACAACTGTTTTGTAGTTATTCACACCCTACCAGTGCCTAATCTGAGAGGTTATAACCCCTTTCCCAGGATTAAACCCTCAACCATGTACTCCATCCTCAGAATAACCTAACATAAGCTACCGAGATGTACCTACCCCAGTTTGTATGCAGACAGGTAAAACAAAAAGGGGGGTGTGTTGAAATAGGACAACCTTCCCCAATGCAATAAATTATTATATATATATAAAATTATATATATATATATATATATATATATATATATATATATATATATATATATTATAGAAGAGAGAGAGATACATAGAGACGTAATATATAAGATTAATTTTATTAAATATATAGATAGTTAAAAATTAAATCTATATACAATAAACGTTAAAATATATATATTCTATAAATAAAAATTAAATATAATAATAAATATATATAAATATTTATAATTAAAATATATAATATATATAATATACAGCACTTTTTTGCTGACAGTTTTTGAAACCCTTTGTACAGCTATTTATTGACAAATATTAAAAAATGGTTTTTGGGGTTGTAAAAAAGGGTTCCTACCCCTGCATGTGCTATGTACACCCAAAAATTCCCCCAAAAAATAATTACATCAATTACTGTCATACCATAACCAATTAT
The DNA here is from genome assembly GCF_019279795.1 of Protopterus annectens. Lineage (NCBI taxonomy): Eukaryota > Metazoa > Chordata > Ceratodontiformes > Protopteridae > Protopterus > Protopterus annectens. Next base: position 1,039,205,559 of record NC_056731.1, on the reverse strand, counting down.
TCAACTACTGTACAACATCTGCTGAAAAACATCCCTGGGCACAGCACAACATGGCCCTTAAATAGTTTAATTGAACAACTGCTGATGTTAAGGTTTGTATCTAATCCTTTTAGAGGGGTTTAAAGGTTCATACACCAGGAAATGTTACCAATTTATTAGCACAGTATGAAAAAGTAACACCAAAAAATATGTCTGGAAGACACTGTAAACCCCCAACATTATATATATGCATATATGGCCCAGCTGGTCAAAAATGGAGACTGAAAATTAAAAGAAATACAACAAATCAAAAAAAACAAAAATTAAAAAATTTTTGCCAAATTTAAATTTTTAAAAAAAAAATTTTTTTAAAAACCGGGAAAAAAAGTTTTAAAAAGGAAGTTTTTTAAAAATAAAAAAATAAAAAAATATTTTTTAATAAATTTTTAAAAAATAAAAAACAAATTTTTTAAAAAATTTTGGAAAACAAATTTAAAATTTTAAATTTGAACTAAAACCTTTTTAAAATTTTTCGTTTTACAATATTAAAGGAAATACAATAAATATGTTTGAAATTTTTAAAAAAATTTTTTTTAAATTTTAAAAAAAAAAATAATGTTTTTACAAATAAAAAGCAAAAAAAAGAGAAATTAAAGGTAAAAAAAAAAAATAAAAAAATTAAAATAAGGTTTTGTTAACCAAATATTTTTAAAATTTTAAAAAAAAAAAGTACATAGAAAAAATAAAAAAATTGAAAATAAAAAATTAAAAATGTTAATTAACTTGGAAAGAAAAAATTTTTAAAAAAAAAAATTAAAATGTAAATAAATAACCACCAGTAATTTTCCCAAATTTTATGTATAAAAAATAAATGAAAATTTTGTAAAAAATTTTGAAATATTAAAAAATATAAATTAAAAAGTAATAAATCAAAAATACTTTTAACTAAAAAAAATTTTACTGAAAATCAAACCACATGTGGTTAAAAAAATTGACTTACTTTTAACAACCAAAAAAAATTTCCTACAAATTGGGGGGAAAGACAAAACTGAAAAAGAATTTCTTTTGGGCTAAAATTTTTGAAAAACATTTTGTGTCTTCTTTTGAGTAAAAAACCCGATTTTTGGACTTTTCTTTCCCAATTAAACTTGCAGAATTTCAAAAAACCCTTTTAAATTCCTGAAATTTTTAAAAAAATTGTTTCCCAAAGTGTTCAAAGTTAAAAAACTTACTGGCCCTTTCCCAAATAAAACAAAATAATGCCCAAAGACATAATTATCCAAAAAATATATTAATTTAAAAAATTTTAAAAATTTTAAAAAAAATAAAAGTTGTAACCCAATCTTTTGATTAAATTTTAAATTCCTTTTTAAATTAAACTAAAACCCCAATTAAAAGGCCAATAAATTCTCCTTCAAAATTAAAGATTAAAAACAATAAAATTGATTTGGTTTTTTATTTTTTTACCCTGGGTTAAAAAACAAAACAAAGAATTTAAACCTGGGTAAAAAGGGGAAAAAGTTAAATAACACCAAAATTTTAAAAGCCCAAAAATGTTCAACCATAGTTAAAACAATTTTAAAAAATTAACTTTAAAAAAAAAAAGAAAATTTATCTGTTTTTCCCCATCATTTACTTGGTATCCCCTGGGTATATTAAAAGACATCTACTTGGGACTTTAAATAGATGGGGCACCGTTTTAAATAAACCCTTTAACCCTTCAAAAAATCAAAAAAGGCGGTAAAAACCAAAAAGTCTTACATCAAAATGTCAAAACCCACCCTCCCCTTTAAAAAATTTCCAATTTAACAAACCATTAACCCCCAAATTTACTAGGGTTTAAAAAAAATAAACTTTTATAAAAAAAAAAAAATTTAATTGGTCTATTTTAAAACACCCTTAAAAACTCTTTTCAACAAAAACCCTGAACCTTTTTTAACTTGTTTAAAAAAAAAGGAAAATTAAAACTAAATAAAGTTAAAACAAACTGTTTTTTTTTCAAAACCCCCGATCCTTAAAAACAACCAAAAAAACAAAAATCCTTTTCAAACAAAAAAATTGACTTTTTGAATAAATAAAATAAACCCAGAATTTTTAAATAATCAACTTTGGAAAAACCCCAAAACCTTGCTACTATTTTAAAACCCCGAAATTTTTTCGTTAAATTTAAAAAAAAAAAAGTAAAACCCAATTAACTTGGAAAATAATGAAATCTGATTAGTTAAAGTACCCTTTTTTATCCTTTTTAAAAAATTCCCATAATTTCTTTAAATACCTAAAAAAATACATTCTTGCTTAATCTCAATACAATTTAACCCTTAAAGCCAAAACCCCTTTGGAAAAATTTGTAAATTAAAAGGTGGTCACTAACTAAATTTTTAAAAAAAACCCCCCTTTAAAAAAAAAAAATTTTAAACCAAAAAAAATAAATACCCAGGCGAAATTTTTTATACAGCATATGTTTTAAAAACCCCCCTTTTTAAAAATTTTTTAAAAGCTAGTTTTATTTTCCAACACAAATTTATCACCACAAAAACTGAAACCCAATTAAACCCTTCAGTGGTTTCAAATAATTAAAAAATATTTGGAAATTTAAATTCTTTTGGGTACCGTCATAATAATTTGGCTAAAAAAAATTTTTCCCTTTAATTAGAAAAAAATTAAGAGTATTTAACATTGTTTAAAAAAATTACATTGTTTTTATCACGTAGTTTTTTTGCAAAACAAAAAAATTTTTAAAATTTTTTAAATGAATTAAATGTGAAAATTTTTTTTAAATAATTTAAAATAAAAAATTTTCATTTTAAAATTATAATATTTAAAGATAAATTTTTGCAGTTCATTTTGAAAAAGGTTTTTTTCACGACTTTATTGGTTACATTCATTATTTTATTTTTATAATTTTTTTAAGGGTTTATTTTTTAAAAAATTTCACAACATTTCTTTTAAAAACAATGTTTTAAAATATTTTTTTAAATTTAGTTTTTGGAAATAAGTTTTATTTACAAGTCGGACTGTTGCCATGGTATTGGCTAAGGCAGTAGCAGCGCAGCTGATGTACATGTAATTAGCTACTTAGGAACACCAATTGGTTATCGGGATAGCACATGCTACTGATCTGTAACTATAAAAGGTTGCTTTGTCACACAGTCAAGCCATCTGTATTTACCTGTAGGACAGTACAAAACACTGAAAGACGAACAGAAAATGAGTATTATACTAGTCAATACCTCCAATTACTAAGAAGGTATGTATAACATGTAGTATGTCTGTGTAAGTAGTACCCGTTCTGTAAGAATTACAGTGTAATCAATGCATATAGTGGAAATAGCTATCTTGTAGCAATGTATTGTTGAGCAGTAGTAATGCTTGTAGTATTCTATGTGTGTACTGCTGTAGGTCACAAGGCAAACTCCTCATACACCACAAGGGATGATATGGGCTTGGAAACCACCAATTTGCTTCCAGCCACTGTCAGTGTCAGGATTGGTCCAACAAGTATGTGCTATAACAGGGGATATTATATGTCGATATATTGTAACAGTTGACATATGTATGGGTGTATAAGGAAAAGGACAAAAACACCTTAACCATTAGTCCACCCTCCAGATAAGTAAGATGAACATGTCAAAGGTGGGCTTACTGTGCAAATATGGTTTGCATTGTGGGATATTGTGCCAATAACCATGTAATGGACAGTATTTTAGGCAGATCTGTATTCCATTATATATAGCAGTTCTGTTATGTTATGCAAACAGTAGTTATGTCTATTGGCAATTACAATACTCAATAACCGCATACATATCATTTGTATTCATCTGATAGTTTAGCAGCATGATAGCAAAGATAATTGGAAGAGCTAGGTAACTATCCATGCACATAACACATGTAATATCCACCTCTCTAGTATCATTTACAAGCAATAACAGCTGTGCATGTGTACATGTTATGCAAATGTGTAGTGACCCTTGTTACGGAGCTGGACCTCTCTAGTATCGTTTGCAAGCAATAACAGCTGTGCATGTGTACATGTTATGCAAGTGTGTAGTGACCCTTGTTACAGGGCTGGACCTCTCTAGTATCGTTTGCAAGCAATAACAGCTGTGTATGTGTACAAGTTATGCAAATGTATAGTGACCCTTGTTACAGGGCTGGACCTCTCTAGTATTGTTTGCAAGCAATAACAGCTGTGCATGTGTACATGTTATGAAAATGTGTAGTGACCCTTGTTACAGGGCTGGACCTCTCTAGTATTGTTTGCAAGCAATAACAGCTGTGCATGTGTACATGTTATGCAAATGTGTAGTGACCCTTGTCACACGGCTGGACCTCTCTAGTATCATTTGTAAGTAATAACAGCTGTACATGTGTACATGTTATGCAAATGTGTAGTGACCCTTTTTACAGGGCTGGACCTCTCTAGTATCGTTTGCAAGCAATAACAGCTGTGCATATGTACATGTTATGGGAATGTGTAGTGACCCTTGTTACAGGGCTGGACCTCTCTAGTATCATTTGTAAGCAATAACAGCTGTGCATGTGTACATGTTATGCAAATGTGTAGTGACCCTTGTTACAGGGCTGGACCTCTCTAGTATCATTTGCAAGCAATAACAGCTGTGCATGTGTACAAGTTATGCAAATGTATAGTGACCCTTGTTACAGGGCTGGACCTCTCTAGTATTGTTTGCAAGCAATAACAGCTGTGCATGTGTACATGTTATGAAAATGTGTAGTGACCCTTGTTACAGGGCTGGACCTCTCTAGTATTGTTTGCAAGCAATAACAGCTGTGCATGTGTACATGTTATGCAAATGTGTAGTGACCCTTGTCACAGGGCTGGACCTCTCTAGTATCATTTGCAAGTAATAACAGCTGTAGATGTGTACATGTTATGCAAATGTGTAGTGACCATTTTTACAGGGCTGGACCTCTCTAGTATTGTTTGTAAGCAATAACAGCTGTGCATGTGTTCATGTTATGCAAATGTGTAATGACCCTTGTTACAGGGCATCGCAATAACAGCTGTGCATATGTACATGTTATGGGAATGTGTGTAGTGACTTTTGTTACAGGCTGGACCTCTCTCTCTAGTATCATTTATGTGTAACAGCTAGGTAAGTGTACATGTTATGCAAGTGTGTAGTGACCCTTGTTACAGTCATGGTCCTGTCTAGTATCATTTGCAAGCAATAACAGCTGTGCATGTGTACATGTTATGCAAATGTGTAGTGACCCTTGTTACAGGGATGGACCTCTCTAGTATCGTTTGCAAGCAATAACAGCTGTGCATGTGTACATGTTATGCAAATGTGTAATGACTCTTGTTACAGGGCTGGGCCAAATGGCTATGTGCACACCTACACAGAGTGGATATTGAGAATAGAGACACACTGGTTGAACTACCAGGTTTGTGTAGCCTAACCTCTCATTGCCAACCTAACAGCCACTTGCACATACTGTATGTAAGGTAGTGCACAATACTGGTAATGAAACAAGTTGCATATCATCTTTAAATCCAGTGTAACATCTGCAGTAGGAGTGTAAGATATATGAGACTGCTGCCCATGTGTAATAGTTGCTTCATAGGTGATGGCTTACACTATCTGATTATATCCTGATTATGTTGATAGTGGCATCAGAGTCTTTTGATACAGGACTCTGTTTGGAGAGTGGGTTTCTGGACCCAGCAGAGCTCATGGTCCTGTTGGATATGTGAGTATATATCCAGAGAAGGAAACAGACCTGTAGACACTTGCATCATCTGTAATCAACTAACAGGATGTGATGTGCTCCTCAGAGGAGGATTGCTGCTAAAGGTAGCTACAATGTTTCCATAATAGCCAGTGTTGCTATTTCCATATCACAAATATTTACGTGAGCATCACTGTCTAAAGCATCTTCATAAGCAATAAGTAAACTAAATACAGTACTTGGTACTTGTAGTACTGAATGCTCATACAGGCATGTCCACTAGTCAGCTACTGGTGTTTACTAATGTCAGCTTTGTGTATGTGGCTATCCTGGGGGAATGTAATCTCTATGCCATGCACACTGCCAAACCCACCTAACACCACACCCCACACATTGTTTGGAATGCAGCTACAGGGGTAAGCTGGAAGGCAGCCCAGTTTATAGCGATGACTGGACTGGACAGTCATGAGGTGTAGGTTAACACGTGCATCTCATCATTACAACCAACACATACCCTAACCAGAACACAGTAAGGACACCCATACACACTACCAGAAATCACACACATTCACAGACACTTCTAAGCATCTGGCCAAACAAGTGACCTCCCAAGCTGGAAGAGACAGACAATGAAATACATAAACTGACATAGTTTGCATAATTGTGCCACCCTTCAGAACACGTGGCCAGAAACATGCCCAACAGTACTCATTTGTGAATGCAAACTCTAGCACTATGTTGCACATCAATCTATACGTAGGCATACATACTGTCAGCTGCCTGTCTGCCATAATTAGCCACATACCCATACACTCAGACCACCTTTTGAACTATACACATGGCTCTGGTATATACCATGTTGTTGTACAGGACCTGTGATGCAGTAGCCTGGACTGCATGGAAACACATGTATGAACTGTCAGGTTTTGTAGCCCATGCAGGAATGTCCCAAGGCCTGGGTAGCATTCTGGCATTGGCCAGAATGATACTGCAGTACAGGGACAAAAGGATTGTATTCCACAATTGTCTAATGTAGTGGTGCAAGTCAAAGGGTATCCAGTATCTTTCTGCCTGAGATAACATGGTTGACAGACCATGATGCTTTGCCAGACAGGGTCTGCACCTGTCACCCCTGGGAATCTGGATACCGCCTAGGGCTCATGGTTCCCCTATAGTGCCTTCATCATGCACAGTTCAAGTGAAGGTCCACTGCTGTTACAGGGACAGCCAAGCAATAAACTGCGGGTCTCGCTGCACAATGATACATGTCAGAAACACTATATGGACACATATATGTCAATCCCTAACATGGAGAACATATCTGTGCAGTGGCTGAGACATGTTTCAATGCTCTGGAGAGCACACCTGCATGACCATGTTATAACACATACCTCACCTCTTGCCCATTATCCTTTATTGGAACACACGCAGGTGTGTCTATATTCCTGAAGGATATGTACAACCCCATGCTAGTTGCACTTACATAACTTCATATGCATTATGCTGAGAAACTACCTTTGTGCCAAAGTGGAATTCAAATTGCACCTTGCGACAGATCACCCACCATGCCACGGATTTCCCAACTGTCATAATATGCTGTAATGGGGAAGATTAGGTCTGAGACAGAAAACCATAATAATGGCTACTCTCAACTATTCCATTATGAACTGGGAAGACTCCTCATGTACCAACACCTGCATTCAATGCATGTTGCATTCCCAACAACCCCAATGACCTGGATCACAGTAGTCACACAAACAGGGCTAACAGTATGCTACACATAGTCAGTCTCCAATGCCAATGTTATGTTTCCTAAGAGCAAAGTGGTGACTGTCATGGCACCCATGCAGATGGACAATGCATGTGCAAATGCTGAATCCTACACAAATTAACCTTAAGCAGTCACATACGTGCAGTGATTGTGCCACTGAAACAGAACCAAGATTCAACCAAACACAAACAAGAAGGCAAACTGGTGGTACCATGCTTTAAACTGTACCACAGAAGGTAGTAATTGTTGCAAGAGTGAACACACGAGTGTAGGTGATCCCTGGTCAGCCTCTGTAAGTTGCAGATACACCACATAAAACCACACAAAACTACTGTGAAACTAATCAGCCACATATTATAAGGCCAAGCACAGAGCATTCTATAGCTGTGTCATTAATCATAATGGCAATGACAAGACCTGCAGTGCTGCACAGCACTATGACATGGGAAGTACTGCACCTACAGAAATAGCACCTGTTCATCCAGATAGGGTCTTGGAGAACCTAAACCCACTCCCCCTCCCAGACAGGTACACTTATTTATATATCCATGTACACTACAGGACCCCTGTAATAACAAATATGTAGGTACAAGCTGAACTTTTGAAATCCATACATACAGCTTTCATGGGACCTGTCAATATCCCAGGGTGTATCCTACACAAATGTAAGAACATTCCGCTATCCACATACACATCATGTTCAATCATAGCTCCATGTCAGGCTGTGTACACACTGAATGGTGCACAGCAACAGTTATCACACCCCACAAAGGGGGAGACACCATTGCTAATGGGAAATAATTCACAACTGCTCTGCTGAGTCTGGTCTGTAAGGCCATGAACCATAATCAACATATTTGATGTACTCAGTACAGATGTAGATGACAGTAGGTTTGATTTACACTGCATATCATGACCTTGCTAGGTCTTAGGACACCATCACCCATACTGTGTTCCAGCTACACTCAGTAAACTAGGTGTATATTCCCATGTCACAGGAGTGGTTGGCAACTGGACTGCTGGCAGAACCAGCACTAGAGAAGGTGTCTGACTAATACACACACATCAAACCAGTGCCAGCCACAGTAATACAGGGTTCATTCCTGGTACTCCCCCTCTTTGTTATCTATACCACACAGACTAACAAAGAAGGCATCTGCATATTGATGTTTGTAAATAACTATGAACTAGGAGCAATAGTTGACTCAATGTGTGCTGCATTCAACATACAGAAGGGCCTTTGTGTGTCACATGTGTGGTGTGTGACGATAGGCCACAATCTGACAGCTAAGTATTGCATTGTCATCCCCTATGTTAAAAACCCTGTACCCATGAACTACCACCTAGGCAGCGGTCAACATAATGGCAACTGTGTGTATATGGGATGCAGCTGGACAGTAGTCTTTCCTTTGATAGTTACTTCACCACACCAGTCAGGTAGTCGTATGTGCCACCCCTAATCATGACAGGGTGCCATCCATGAATATAGAGATAATTGTTCAGCCATACTCAACACTCATGTGACCCATAATAGATCACATATTTCCTTTAAGCATTATTGCCCATGTGTAGATGGCCTACACTGCTCTTCCCAATCCCTAGCTCAACTATGTAGCATGCAGCTGACCCTGAATAAAGCCATGTCCAACCCAAAAACGTTGGACATGCTACACTTAACACATCCTGATCCCAAATAAACATATACTTCATGGACATCCACCTTTCTAGTGCAAGGATCACAACATGCCTGGAAGATCTCTGTCCCATACACTTGACATACTCTTGCCATACTATGCATCCCTGCCCAGAGAAGCTGTACATTGTCCCTCTCTGTGACATCATGTGATGACCACATGCCAAATATATCAGTAACCTTGTGGATTAGTTCTGTGGCACTGCTTGAACTGGCCACTGAACTTTACCTGTCTGTTGCCTATGGCTAGGTAACCTGTCTGCCTAGGCTCATAAATGGCACAGCGCATATAGTCTACTAGTTCACTATGACCATACATGCTACAGTTGATATCCAACCCTGCAAATGCCATCAGGCTAGCTATTGTCCCATGTGATATACATGTGCAACACAGGCAAACAATGGCAGGAAGCTACACAGCTGTACAGTGCCATGTAGATGTATATGGCAAAACACATACATGCTTGCAAGTCAGCAGGGTCACAGATCATGTCCCTAACAGCTATGTATGACTATATATGTGACATATACACAGCATTAAGATCAATTGCATTTATGTGAACACATCCAGGCATGTGCTGATAGGTAAAGACACCAGTACAGGCAAGCAGACATGCCCATGTCAAGACAACATCCACATGGAGTATGAGCAATGTCATCACATGACACACACATATATGGCAATAGCATCACATCACCAGTAAGTGACAAGTATGTGTGACTTAAACATGTCAGTGGTGTTAGTGTCATGTAGATTTGAAAAGACTTATTTGTAATCTTACTAAATGTGATGCACATGTATGTTCAGCTGTACTTCTCTACTTCTTTGTGAGTTACTGTGACCTGTCTCCATCATTATGTCTTCCAGGTATGCCATGTAGCAGGCTGCTAGCGTACACCTGCTTGGAGGATGAGGTCCTCATCCCATACCTCCTTGACAACCATAAAACACTCTTCAGCCATGTGTCACAGGATGCACAGCAGTGGGGTGGCCTGTGGGAGGAATTCTGCTGGTGGGTAAATGATGTTGGCGGTCACAATTGCACCTATCAGCAGGTGTGCTGACACTGCACTGATCTCATAAGACGAGCAAAACAACGTGCTAATGCAATTGCCAGAGAAGAAGGTGCAACAGGTGGGGGGGGCACTCACCCAGCCCCCACTCACATGTACCAAGTAGGTACTGCCCAACCTGGGGATACCTGCGGACCTCCATCCACAAGCTTTAGCTGGTATTGTGGTTTTGGGTGTCTCTCAACCACCGAGCCTGGAGTTGCCTGCTAAGTCAGTACTGCACATATAACACAACTATATTTCACATAGTTACATGTGTTACTGTACAATATGCAATGTAACATCATATGCAAGGCATGTATGCACACATGCCACATACTATTGTCTGCAACTCTATGTATGCACAGATGTGCATACTCCATAGTATAGTGTATTGTACTGGCTTATGTAATAACATAGACATTGCACCCTGTAGCTATCACACAGGTGTGGATAATGATCTTACTGCTGTGACACTCCTGTTTAGGTACCTCTGACATTTTGCAGCAACAGCAGCCTGATGTCAGGTGAGATTGTTATTATTTACCAGGCTTGATAATGTACAGATAATATTAATTGCATGCTATCTGCCATAACACAAGTACACATAATGTATGGTGGTCCTGTTAATAGACACTGGTCAGACCTGCAATGCATCACAGTGGTTACCCATGTGAAACAACTGAAGACTATATGAAACACCTACACTAAACCTTCCAAAGTGTCATTGCCAGATGTGTGGACAACTGTGAATACAATGTTGGAGGTGTGTTTCACTGTAGGGACAGGTACTACATATCAGCATTACACATGTTGGGAATACAAACAGTACTGTACAGAGAGCATATGTGTGCACACACACTTTAAATGTGTCAGAGCTGGAGAATGACCAGCCCACAGGATACAGCCTTGTGGATTATACCCTTGCTTTGAATGTCACACAATGTCATGTGCTATCTGACATGTCTATGATGTGTAGTGGGCTGACTGCAACACTGCTCAACTATCCTGCAAAACATGATGCCTCACATCCCATACATACCACTCTCTGTTTGCATAACCCTGTCCTCAGTGGATCATATGACATCTATGGGTGTATGTCATATGGGATAACACTGACATGTGAAATAGATGGCCATCACAACCATTGGGCAGAACATGTGTATACATGGCCATGGAGGATGGCCAGAGACATGAAGCAACACAGACAGTAGAAGTGATGTACATGTGTGTACACCCTGTTGTACATTGTCTTGATACAATACAACTATGGCCTTTATGTAATGGTGATATTGCAGATGTGAAACACTAAACATCATACAGACCTGTGCACAGATTGTGTAGGCATAACATGAAACCACCACATAACATGTCTTGAACATCTTGAGTGTGTCTCGACATGAAAGCATTCACCTATACGGTATCCAAATACATACAGGTGTTGCACAACATACACATACAACCACATCAGGCCACAGATACAGCACATTCACCTTGCTGGTGTCAGACATCACTGTCATGCCTGCTCCACATGTGTGTGAGGTACACAGATGGCATGTGGGACATAGAGTACTGCTAAGTTAGCCATGTGTGGGCATAGTTGCCAGGCATCAGTAATATGGTTTTAGATGTGCAGGGGTGTCATCCGTATACCCTTCTGTGACCTGTGTCACACAATCCACATTAACATTTAGTGTGTATACACCTCAGTGACGTGGGTCACATTCCACATTAGATATGTATTGTATGTGAACATAGTCATGGCTATGAACTGTGTCAGTAACTCACACTGTATAGCAATAGTGAAGCCACATGATGCCCTGCAATGGCTATGCACATCAGCTCAATGTGCAGTATGTCACTGCATATTTGTAGTGAGGACAGACAACATTGTGTCAGCTGATGGCCCATGTTAGTATAACATGTCCCTGCATTGGGACACCATTACCATACTGTAGATTGGAAAGGACACCATTGTGTTACATGTATGCATGTCATTCAACATGTCAGCAGAAGACATGGCATACTACATGTGATTGGCAAGGTCATACGCCACACATCAGGCCAGTATACTGTAGACCTGTGCTGGTCTGCGGCACCATTGCAAAGTAGGGACAGCCATGTCAAACATATGTGTACAGCCACATGCACAATGTCTGTAGACTCAGCTTAGGGGTAGGTGGAATCATGTTGAACAGACATGCACTGCTTTGGGGGGATATGCAAGCTAGGGCTCAGGCAAACAGTATTCAGTCGACATACCCTTCTGCTCATGTCTTCACACATATGGGCAGTGGCCAACACAAAGCATCAGTGGCAGATGTACAAAGGTCAGCGATGGTCTGTTAAGATGTGGTGTATGTTGCACACACCATGTCAGTGTGGTGCAATGGTGCAAAGTGCATGCATTGTGTTGCAGGTATGGGGTTATTGGCTACTAACACAAATGGTGCAATGCAGGTATGTATGCTAACCACCACTATAATTGTGTAAGGTGCATGCCATCTGCTATAACACATGCATGCTGTTGTGCACAACTCAGGGATGTATGATAACTACTACTATAATTGTCTAAGATGAATGCCATCTGCCATATCACCTGCATGTAGCATGTGTCTGTGTGCACCTGTGTGTGTCTGTGTGTGTCTGTGTGTGTGGTATAACTAGTAATGTACAGTTCTTGTCTTCCCCTCACAGGTGTTGATGTAGGTGTGTTGCCCTCCTGCGGTCCACCTGATGTTAGTGTCCCCACAGACTCTAGCAGTGATTATGATAGTATGACTGAGGCACAGGCAGGGTTGTCAGGGGCTGAATCTGTGCCATTGGTTGCCATTCCACCTGTATCCCTCTTATCCTTGCACACAGTTCCCCTGCCTACACATGTCCCATCACCACTGGCCATAGAGGAAGGACAGTTGGCGGGTGGTAGCATGGAACAGGGAAGTGTGGAGACTATGGAAGGTGTGCCTGCACACCATGATCCCAGTCAACTGACTAGTGATGTCCCACACAGGCATGTGCCCAGTGCTGCTCATAGGAGGACCCCTGGCCAACATGCCCCTGTGAGACAAAGCACATCAGCTGGAGTCACCAGACACATGTTTCGGGCTGTAATGGAGGCACAGGCATGTGCTGAATGGCACAACAGAGAAGGTCTGAGGCTTCAGAGGGCTGCTGTCTGTTCATTAACTGACAACATCCAAGCAATTGCAAATGCTCACCATCATCTTGCAGATGTTTTGGATAGATGATTGGGTGACATGGTGGGAGTCCTTGACCGTGGCATGTCAATCCTCGAGCGTGGAATGTCTGTGCTGGAACATCTGGTGGGAGTGAGGTGTCAGGCACGTGGGCGTAGGTCAGCTACATCACCTGTTGAAGGTCTACGTGAACATCCTACTGCACATGCCTGCTCCCATAGTGGCGGTAGCAGCAGCAGTGCAGTCCACACCAGGACACAGCAGGCCACGTGCACGTGATCCTGGATGGTCCCAACAGGGACATGATTCCAGTGCACGTGTCATCAGACAGTACCCAATCTGGACCTCTGCCCGGTAGTGCGCGTGCAACACCTGACAGGCACAGGTCACGTGGCCAGACACCGTGAACTGTGAAACCTGCCTTGTACAGCCTTCAGCTATCAATAATACCCCTGTGTAGGCCAGCCACATGCCAGACCTGTGTTCATGCATACACACACACACATCAGAAACAAATGTAAGGCACCTCAACACATACACGCATAACATCCACACACGCCCAATGATATCACAGGCCCTAACACACATACATAATGTCATCCAATGGGGCAGCCTAGGCCTCTGGAAAACATTATCACCCTGTGCATATGATGATGCTGCATCCCTGTCATCCACACCATCGGTACAGGGACATGCTCATATGGTCTGATGCACAGGGTGAACATACTAGGTAGACAATTGTAGATTAATATTGTTGAGTAGTGTTGACAGGTGGCAGACATGCCATGTATTACAGTTTTAGAATGTATTTTGTACGTTTGACAGTATGTATCATGTGTAACAACACTAACAGCATGTTGATCTTGATGTTCTGCCTTCCTCTCTCAGGTGTAGTTGCCTGTGCCGGGGGAAGTAGGTGTTTGCGGTTAGTGTCCCATATGTACATGGTGACTACTCAAAGGTCTGTATGACAATACCTGCATGCACTTTGTAGCTTCCACATCACAGTTATAATCTCCCATGTTTCAATTATGTTTACTGTTCTAATGATCCAAGAGCATGATAGCTGTGTAGTAAGCTACTCTGTTCAGAGCTGTCACATCCATAGTGGGTGGCATCACATGTATAGTTACCTGGAGCAGGGAGGAGATAAAAGAGTGGTATAGAGGATGAGAAGGGTAAAGGCCAGTGGAAATAGTGGCTTCTCATTGGGAAACAGTAATACCCACTGCCATGACAGCATGCAAACACAGACACACCAACACACTCAGGAATCCACAAACAGAGTAACACACACTTTGACACATACACACACACACACACACACACACACACACACACACACACACACACACACAGTTGCCAGTGTTTGGATGAGAACCCCTGCCTATGTGCATATCATCATTATAGTATTACACAATTACTAGACACACTACAGAGACTACACATGTGCAGGTGGTCAGAATGGCTTAATATCGAGGACATCGACAGTGATACTACATTGCAGTGAATGTATGTGGGGTAAAATACAGCCTCATTCTAGGGACCGGACAGCCATACACACGGACAGCCACACACACACACACACACACACACACACACACACACACACACACACACACACACACACACACTGTGGCATTCACAAAGATATACACCTATGTTACACACATACAGACACTTGACATGTGTGAGGTTCAACCACCTACCTATGCCTTTCTTTCTACACTTCACTCTGTACTGATGTCAACAACAGTGTCCAGGAGAGTGAAAACATGTGGGAAGTATTTCCAACCATACGTAACATATACGGGCACACACACACCCACACGTGCCAGTATTGTGAATCAAACACCTGCCTGTCTCATGATAGGTATTCCAGAAGTACAGCACAATCACATTCACTACAAAGCTTACTGACTCTTTTCTTTGCCAGCTGTGCTGATAAATGCACAATATATGCACAGGGGAGGTATTACCGTTACAATTGTCAAGAGGTTTGCCTTCAGTGTCACCCTTACTGCATTCTACATTATCTGTCTTCCACTTCAATTAACAAAACCAGACCTTAGCAATTACATAGGTTATTGTAGGAATGGTTGTAACACACCAGTGAGTTGTCCTCAGTAATCATTCATCTACAAAGTAGCCCCACCACTTAGTAGTCATGTCCAAACATCTGTCCATACCTCATGTACAGCTTACTGTACTTTGAGCATATCACCATATACAGTTGGCAATGTTGAAGCTGTATTGCAACAACATGATGTACTAAGACAACAGTCACCTTCAAACATCAGACACTGCACACACATGGAATCTACACAAACATCAATACATGTACACATATGCGGTCTACATCAGTAAGTGCACTAGCAGGTCAAGAGGATACATTCCACACCTTCCCCATGCCATGTGTGAAACATAGCTGAGTATTACACTATAATGGATGTTGCATTCATGTACTGGTAGGACACAACCATCTTCACAGAGTAGTCAAGTGTACATATATGACAACAGCACATATCAGCAAGACACATACAGCATTATTCCATGTCATGCTCCTACAAACTGTTACTTGACAGTGCCATGGTGAAGCCAGGACACTATAATGGTCAACAGTGAGCACATCATATTTGCCACACACACCTCATGTTTACTGGAAGAGTGCCAGCAATGTGCTCTGTTAGGCTAGGCAGTACACACATTCAAGCATGTGCAAGGGTAGTGGCTTGTAAACACCTCACCCCAGCATGTACTGGCTATTGTGGTACTAAGGCTAATGTCCAGACAGCACACAGTATGCATGGCTTGCAATTGTTGACATGGGGTATATGTAGGAGCTGTGGCCATACATGGCTGTACATGTCATGAACATATCACCTGTGACTACTCCGGAACATACAGAGCATTGCTGGGTTTCTCTGAGTCTGTCAAAACAGGCCTTGTGTAGGTCCTGTGATCCTGTTATTTGGGTATGTTTGTAGGCATTGCATTAGGTGGACATGTCTAATGACATACATGCCACATGGGTTGTTGTATGATATGATAGGTATCATGTGTGACCAGTAGAGAGGGGATATTACCTCTGTTAACATAGATATCAAACCTTATGTACTGTTAGCATGCTATCTGCCATGTGCATGTGTGTAATGACTGTAGCCACCTCTATGTAGAAAGGATAACGAAAGCTATGGTAATGCCATTTATGTTGTATGAGTGTGGGATGTACATATCCAAGGCAGGTACAGTTAGTTCATATCCAGCCATGAGGGTGTTGTTTACTGGTGTACAGTAATAGTCAACTGTGTTAATGCTGACAACATCCGAGGGACCCTGGTATGTGTACAACTGAGCTGGTTACAAACAGTGGTATTATTGCATTGCATAACACATTATGCAGCTGTGTCTGTACATGGGTACTTTGCACAGTTGATGTAGGCCTAGGTACAGTACATCAGTTGAAGGTTATCTGGTGGTCTACCATACTATGTCATACCAAATATGGATGTGTGTTGTTAGTCTAGGGACAAGGTGGTGGATGTATATGAGGATACAACCTAGAATGCAGCATTTGCCACTGTCACCTGTACCTGACTCATCTGTGATGAGTTATGTCAGAGTAGTGATCTTTACATGTAAGTACCCTTTATGAATATGTGGACACCACCACCTGGAATGGTCCATACCAGTGTTATGGCCCACATGTCTGGATCTGAGTTATATGGTGGTAGTGCAATTGTGCACTACAGAGCCTTCAGCCAGGTGTTCCTCACTACACAGATGTCAGTATTCCCCATTGTGGGTTCTACATTGAGCAAATGGATTTCTAAATCCACACATCTAGCACTGATTAGCATATGCATCCACTGCAATTGTCTTGTAGGTGTCAGGGTGTTACTTCTGTGTGTAGGACATTTGCCTTGGAATGTGACTATATGGGTAAATTCAACCTAGGTATTATCCACATACACTTGAAACATGGATGCATGTGCTCTGTGTCGAAGGCTTGTCATTCAGTCATGACAGCCCGGAATGACAAACACTGGACAACCTCATAATAACAGCAGGACATTAGCTCATTGTTTTGGTCTAGCAGTTGCCATTCGTACCATGACATCACTGCCAGTGGAAGTAATGGGCTTGGTAGCAAATGCCACATGTAAGGTGACAGACAGCAGCAGAAATTGTGTATATAACCAATGTGAGATATACTTAGGGTAGCAGTCCTGCTAATAATGACAACTACTAACACAGCCAGGAAAGTTATCTTGACACCTGCACCTCAGTACCATTACACAATGTGGCTCACACATTATGCTTGCACATTCCACTGTTCCAAGTATAATGCCACTGTCCACAACCTGCTATCAATGTATGCCTTTCAGGGCAGCAAGGTGTGTGACACATGCTGTAGGTAGCATCCACCTGTGTGTCCCAGTTAACCTATTGTCTGTTATGTCCACACATGCCTGATTGTGTATACTTAACATATATATGTCAGTACTTCATGTACATGTGTACATGTGTATTACACAGCACAGACACAGATATATAATTTACAGGCCACATACAGGTAACTGGTAGTAAACCAGTATGATGTGCATATATATACTGACAGGTAAGATGTACTTAGCTGTAAACCTGTGTGTTTACAATAGGAGTCCATTACAACATGT
>NC_056731.1:1039179990-1039182490 GCF_019279795.1 Protopterus annectens | reverse complement strand
TGTAGCTATGCTTCATTGAGACTACTGCCAGTTTAACAAGTTGTGTGTGGTAATAGCTATTCTGCATGTTTTAAAACTGAAAAGACAGTGCTCTGTTTGTGTGGGAACCCCCATCTGTAGGGCCATCTGTGGACTGGTCAGTGTTTGGAATCATTTTTTTCCTGTGTTACTCACTGAACACACATCTGTGAACTGCAGAAGCATAGTGTGAGGATTGCAGTCTGTACATGGTGCTAGTGATGAGAGTTACTGATATTGCATCCCTGATTGGACATATGTCACATGAAACAGTGGTATGACAGTCATTGTCTGAGGTTCTCACAGTGACATGCCAATAACGGGCCACTATTCATAGCTGCAGTCACAAGTCTTCTACACTTTGTACAGATGTCATGCAGTGTATATGCATGTGTTGTGCTCCCTCTGCAAATGTATACCATCTGTTGTATTGTGTTGATGGTCATATCTATGCATGCTGTTATAAGTAATCCTGAATGCTGTTGACTATTACTAAGCCATATCTGTGTTAAAACTGCAACACCATAGGCTGTATGGGTTTGGAGGTCCTGGCGGAACCTACAGTCCCACTTCAGCTGGCACCAGCACATCTGGGGCCCAGCCTTGGACCTCCACCTCTGTTGGCTCTGCACCACCTTCTGGTGGAACCACCACTGAGGATAGGGCTTGTACCCCCTGGGAGCAGGTCCAGACAGGAACTTTTTCACTTTAGTACAGTCCCGGACATGTGCATAGGGGGGGCTCAATAAAGGGTTTTGAGGCGAGATACGCCAGCTCAAGGGCAGAGTGTCATATTTAGAGGGTGAGCCTTCCCCTCCTAAACAGCCCCCTAGCACAGCCACCTTTGCAGCTGTTTTGGTGCAGTGGTGGCTACCCATGACTTGGGCCTCCATCCAACTGTTTCCATCTGGGGGCTCATGGGCTTGTGACTGCCAAACACCCCCTCCCATCCAAGGTGTATCCACCCACATGTGTCATATAGTGACCCTGTATGCTGTCTTGTCTGTCATCCTACCCAACCTATCCTCCATGAGCAAACCTACTTTCCTTCCCCCACATCTCACTCTCACCCTATGGAAGCAAAAGGCCAATCTTTTCCCAAATCAACATTTGCCTCATACATAGCTGTCCATTTCACACACGTGTCCACTGAACACATGTAACCTTTTTAATTTGCATCATAACATACTCCAGTTGTCCTCACCCCTGTATCTCAGGCACACAATCCTGGTATGCACATGACTCCTAAAGGTTCCAGGTAAACATGAAGCAGACGACCCCATTGTACACACAACACTACTGGTCCCTCTATGGTTCCCCCATTTACCTTTTTCATGATGATGATGATGTCGCACACAGCACCTTGCAAGAATGCTGTTCTCACATAATCATTGGACAGGAACTGTTGTGTTAATGTAAATAAAATGCACAGAGTGATGTATTTGGCCAATGTACAAATGTTTGCATGTATTAATGACACACGTCTGTCTGAGGGAGTCTTGATATTAAATAGGACAACACCTCCACATACTACAGGTGTTGCTGGTTTTTCCCTTTTCATTCCTTTTTAATGCTTTTTTGTCACATGGGATGTTCTTGATATATCTATATATATGTATGTATCTATATCTGGACATAAACACACACACATACATCTACATGATGGAATACATTTTCTATACTGTTGAATGACTGTGCTGTGTGATATGTTTGTGATAAGAACCAATGTCTGTATATCTCCCATGGCTTAGTGGTAAATCACATTGGCTGTCGTGTGCAGGGTTCTGGTTTCGAGCCTTGCAGGGACATTTTATTTTGTTGCTGGGCAGAACAAGGTCATTGGATATGGAGTGTTTAAGGCACATTATAGCAGTTATGAGTGGGTGTGCATGGGTTTGCACAGACCTAAGCAATGCTAACCTCCAGTTGCAGTTTCTTGCACTCAGTTAGCCTCTACATTGCTTCACCAGTGTGATACTCTCATACACCTGCTTGCTCCTGCACTTGCAAATGCACTGCATTTGGTGTTTGCATCTGACACTCACACCCCTGGGTGGGAGTGAGAACTACGATATTACCTTGTGATGCCTATTATATCGGATTACATGCCTACAATATCGGGAATGGCTGGCCATTAGACGAAAGCATACCGTTCGACTGTACGGAATCCGCGGCCTGTCCAGAGTTTGATTCATATTATTGGTGTGTTCCTCTTACAGTCTGCACCTGTCTGGCTAATACATGGGAACTGACACTCTTCAATACAAACAAGTAATTGGGTTTTGGAACCCACATCCTTCAGCCAAGTCATGCTACTGCATACCTATTATTCTATCATCTTTCTAAGGTTGTAAATGGAATATGTGCTTTCTGTCCCTATCAGACCTCTCAAACGATTGGGGACAAATATCAAATGAATCAGGAAAATGTCATGACAACATCAGGGACACATTTAAAATATTAGTGCTATTAACCTGACACA